>NC_081415.1:687228427-687350927 GCF_030272615.1 Cryptomeria japonica
CCAGATTTAACATGGAAACCCAAATAGGGAAAAACCACTGTGGGATTTCAGACCCACTAAGAAATATACTCTTCTAGAGTATGCTCAGTTAAAAGAAAATCCTGTTAAAGATTACAAACACATTGCTAGATGTGACCCGATTAAGGGATTTCCCTCAGATCTGTTAGGATCTTCACCTTGTTAGAAGTGACCTTGTTAAAGGATTTCAAACACTCAATCAGAATGTCACCTTGCTAGAGGGTTTTACAAATAAGACTGTTAAGTCCACTCGATTAAGAGATTTTCTATCACTTTCACAAAATAACAGTAATAAAAATCTATCTGCAACTTCACATCTAAAATGCTAAAGCAGATTCTTATTTGTTCAATACAATCTAGACATAGAACTAGTCTTGTCCATCTGTTGGCCTTCTATACTCTGTTATTCAAACAGGTCTTCAAGCTTCTGTGCTCTGTAATCACTATGTAGCATCCTTGTGCATACATTTGCCCACATACACTGTTTATCAATAGTTCCCTATTTATAAACAATTAGCTAACTGCTTAATCTCCTTGATCAATCATAGCCATCAGATCTTCAATCTTGTCCAGGTTCAATGTATCCTTCGATCGGAAAAATGTTTTACCCCTCCTAGGAACTTGTGTACATTTCTTGGAACTTGTGCTAGGGTATTGCGGTTCAATCTGAGCTGTAGATCTTCATGCCGAATTTCCTTTGCCATAGATTTATTAACAAACTTCATGCACGACATACCAATCATTTAATCAGTTCCATCTCATCAGCTTCCTTCATTAAATAACACATGTAACCATTTAATGTATTCTGTTATAGCTCGGTTACAACTCGATAATAACTTGGTAAATACTAAACTTCACTCGGTAGACATTCTGCCTTCATTAACTGATAGCGATAACCTTAGGGTTTACCGACTAGGTTCTTTAGGGTTTACCGACTAGGTTCTTTGCTCGGTAACATAGTATAGTATTAACCTTACAATTTACAACATATGTATGATGTTAAAACAATCTAAACATCATGATCTCATCATTGTCTAACTCGGTAATAGTTACCCATTGAATACCTTATTCATCATATTCTTTCCTGTGTCTTTTACCAACATCTTTATACTCTTCAAATCATACTTCTCAAGATGTGACAACATTATACTGAATTAGAAAATCAATTTCTTGACATCAATGACAAAATAATAATATCAAGACAGTAAACATCCTTAATCAGTTATATCCATAATCATCAACAACCTTCTCAATATAACAATCTTCCATTGTCTTTTATAATGTCAAATGCCAACAATCTCCCCCTTTGGCATTGATGGAAAAACCCATTGATTTGACCTTAAAAGGATTCAGATTGCTGTGATTCTGAAATGCTGAATTGCTCTCTTGCTGTCAACAAATTTTCTCCAGTCTTTTCAATCAGTCTTCTCCCCCTTTAACAACAATGCCAAAAAGTAAAGAACTAAAACATAATTTCTTCCTGTATGAAGTGATTTCCTGCTGTTGTGTATCAACTGAGTCTCAGTCAGAGCATTTTGTCTTCAATTCCCGTTCCTTGTATTGTTTCTTGTATTATTTCCTGTACACCTTTAGAAAACATCCTAAAGTGTGTAAATCGATATCAACTCTAAAAAGATATTCGATAGAGTCATTGAATTGATGCTTTCACCGAACTCGGTCAGTGAGTAGAAGATAGGGGTAGGACCCCTAACTTACTTCTGAGATATTCAAAAGTGTCCCTTGGTAGTGGCTTGGTGAAGATATCTGCTATTTGTTCCTTTGTGCTAACATATTCCAACACCACTTTCTTCTCTTGAGCTTCTTCTCTAAGATAATGATATTTGATAGAGATGTGCTTTGTCTTAGAGTGCATACTAGGATTCTTTGAAATGTTAATGGCACTAGTATTGTCACAGAATATAGTTACTGGTTCGGTAACTTTCTCATTTATTCCTTCCAACAATTGTTTGATCCATGCAATGTTGGTACAATTCAATGCTGCAACAATGTATTCAACTTCTATTGTTGACTGTGAAACACATCCTTGTTTTTTGCTAAGCCAACTCACTAGTCTTTCTCCTAAAAAGAAAGCTCCTCCACTTGTGCTTTTTCTGTCATCAATTTTGCCTGCCCAATCAACATCAGTATAAACTTTTAAACCAAAATCATTTCCTTTCTGATATACTAAACCATAATCCTTTGTGCCTTTCAAGTATCTAAAAATTCTTTTGATTGCTGTCATGTGTGTTTCCTTAGGATCTGTAGAGAATCTTGCAACTATATCTACTGCATGTGCTATGTCTGGTCTACTGTGAACAACATATTGTAGCTTTCCAATCATGGATCGGTAAAGTGTCTCATCAACAGATGCAACTTCATCATTCTTTGATAATTTACAGTTGGTAGTCATAGGAGTACTTACTGGTTTTGAATCCTCCATTCCAAATTTCTTCAAGATTTCCTTTATGTATTTGGATTGAGTAATGAAAATCTCATTTTTCATTTGCAGTATCTGTAAACCTATAAAATACTTTATCTCACCGATTAATGACATCTCAAATTCTTTGCTCATTTAATTTCCAAAGTTCTTGCATAGAGAGTCATTTCCACAAAATATAATATCATCAACAAATATGGCTGAGATCAGTATTCCATTTTCATCATTCATCATGTATATATTGATGTTCTCACTTGTCCTTATAAAACCAATCTTAATCAAATAAGAGTGCAATCTTTCATACCATGCTCTAGGTGCTTGTTTCAGACCATATAATGCTTTATTCAATTTACATACCTGATCTTTATTATTGTCTTCAACAAATCCTTCAAGTTGTTCAATAAAAACCTCTTCTAATATTCCATTTAGAAATGTAGATTTGACATCCATTTGATATACCTTGAAGTTTTTGAAAGCAGCATATGCTAGCAATGATCTTACTCTTTCAAGTCTAGCCACAGGTGCAAAAGTTTCACCATAATCAATTCCTTCTTCTTGAGCATAATCTTTGCAAACTAGTCGTGCTTTATTACGAATGACCTCTCCTTTTTCATTTAGCTTGTTTTTGAAAATCCACTTTGTACCGGTTACATTTTTGTCCTTTGGTCTTGGGATTAGTGTCCATGTGTCATTCTTCTTGATTCAATCAATCTCTTCTGTCATAGCATTTATCCAATCTTCACTGTTAAATGCCTCTTTCACTATTCTCGGTTCAAATTCAGATATCAAACATGTGTTCTGTCTCAGTTTGTTCCTTGTCATCACTGGATCAACCTTATCTCCTATAATCTGACTTGGTGCATGATGTCTTCTGACATACTTGGCTAATACAAGCTTGGTAGGCTCTGTATGATCTTCTTCATCACTCAGTAACTGGATATTTTCTTCATTTTCTTCAACAGTTCTCTCGGTAGGACTTGTCGGTTGAACATAGACAAATTCATCATAATCTTCTGGTTCTTTGAAATTTCCTTCATCATTTTTTTCCGCAAATTCATCAATTTTCACATTTGCACTTTCTACTATTTTGTTAGATGATTTGATCAGACACTTAAATGCTTTGCTTCTAGAAGAATAACCTAGAAATGTTCCTTCTTCAGTTTTCTGATCAAACTTGCCATTTCTATCATCTTTGTGTACATAGCATCTACTTCCAAAGATTTTAAAATAACTTACATTAGGTTTCTTGTCATACCAGATTTCATATGGTGTCTTCAAAGTACCTTTCTTCAGTTGTACTCGATTCAGAGTGTAAACTGTAGTGCTTATTGCTTCTCTCCAAAATGTTTGTGGCACTTTCTTTTCAATCATCAGGGTTCTAGCACAATCCACAATAGATCTGTTTCTTCTCTCAGCTATTCCATTCTGCTATGGAGTTCTCGGTGCAGAGACTTGTCTTTTAATACCATGATCATTGCAGAATAAGTTGAACTCATCAGATGTGAACTCTCCTCCTCTATTTGATCTAAGAAATTTCAGTTGTCTTCCTGTTTCATTTTCAACTCTTGCGTTATACCATTTAAACATTTGAAAAGCTTCTGATTTTTCTTTTAAAAACATTACTGACATCATCCTTGAATAGTCATCCACAAATAATATGAAATATTTATCACCATAATGACTTTGAACTTTCATAGGACCATAAAGATCAATGTGCACAAGATCTAAAATTCCCTTAGAAGTGTAAGACTTACTTGTAAAGCTTGATCTTGTCATCTTACCCATCTAGCATCCTCGACACATAGCATTCTTAGGTTTTTCAAGACTCGGTAGACCTCTTACTTGGTGCTTTTTACTTATTTTGATCAGATTATCAAAATTTACATGACAAAACATTTTATGCCATAACCAGGTATCATCTATCTTTGCATACAGACACTTGTTCCGAGTTGAGTCAAGGTGAAATGTGTTACCTTTTGTTTGTGTCCCAGTAGCAGCTAACTTTCCATTCTTGTCATGAACTTTGACAACTCCTTTTTGAAATTCTATTCGGTAACCTGTATTGTTTAGCTGTGCTACACTCAACAAATTGTATTTCAAACCTTCAACCCAATAAACATCATTGCATTTTGCATTGTCAAGAAGTGTTATAGATCCTTCACCTTTCACTGGACATGGTGCATCATTACCAAATCTTACATAGCCTCCATCATAATCTTCTAACATAACAAACTTGTGTTTATCACCTGTCATATGATGTGAGCATCCACTATCTATGATCCAAGAATCATTAGTATTTATGTGAGATATTAAGGCTTTTTCTTCATACCTTTCTTCATCTAATCCATCTTTGATAGCCACATAAACTACTTCCTCTGTATCAGTTTCATCTGATTTGTCATCATTGGATTCCTCATCAGCTATTAAGCATGTCTTTCTATCTCTTCTTCTGAAGTCTCAATGTCCTCTATAATGATTGTCTTTCTGTCTATCATCTCGGTAATCTCTCTTTTCAGTAGAATCTTTGTCAGGATAGTTAGAAGCCATATGTCCTATCTTATCACAATTGAAACATTTCAAAGGTAGTTTTCCTTTATACTTACCTTTGCCTCTCGGTAACCTTTTGGCTAATAGTGCTTCAAACTCTTCCTGCTTTCTGATTTCCTCATACAATTTGTGTACTTCTTCCATGTTCTTATGAAATCTTTCACTTGCTCCACTGTGATCTCCTTCAAAGTACTTATACTTTCTTTCATTGTAATCATTAGATTCATCAAGATGAAAAGAACTAAATGCAGATTCAACTTTATTTACCGAAGATCCACTATTATCAAAGTTACTTAACTCAAATGCATGTAGCTTACCAATAGTAGCATCTAAAGAAACTGGCATATTAGGTACATACCTCAATTCATTGATTGCAGAGACTCGGATTGCATAAGCCAGTAGAAGGGTTCTTAACAACTTACTTGTTATATCATTTTCTTCAATAATTCCACCTGCTCCTTTGATTTGATTGACAATCTCCTTTAGTCTTGTACTGTACTGAGTTATGTTCTCACCTTCATTCATCCTCATAGATTCAAGTTGTCCTCTTAGACTATCTACTTTTTCTCTTTGAACATGTTCATCTCCTCCATATACTGATATGAGCTTATTCCACATAGCCTTTGCATCATTGCAGCCTTCTAGATCATTAAACTCTGAGTTAGTCAATGCAGATGTTATTTCAATCATTGCTTGGATATGTTCTTGCTTTGCCTTTATCTCTTCCATAGTCAATGGATAGGTGCTCAGTGTGATGAAATCATTCTCCAGATAATATACAACATATTCTCCAACTCCTGATAGGTGCAACTTCATCCTTTTCTACCATGTAGAGAAACTTGACTTGTTTAGCTTCGGTGCATCCCTCTTATACATCTTTGGATCTTTGCCTCAAGTACCTTTAAATTTTTCTTCCCGGAGTCCTATGCTTTGATACCAATTGATAGTTCTGATACTTAATGTAAGTACAGATCCAATAGCCAACAAGATGAGAAGGGGGGGGGGGGTGAATCATACAAACTTAATCTTCCATAAAAACATCAGATTCAACCTCGGTAACATATACTTTAGTAATATAACCAAAATTGCTAAACATACAAACTCAAAAGCATATAAACATCATAAACCTCATAACACCAGATTTAACATGGAAACCCAAATAGGGAAAAACCACTGTGGGATTTCAGACCCACTAAGAAATATACTCTTCTAGAGTATGCTCGGTTAAAAGCAAATCCTGTTAAAGATTACAAACACATTGCTAGATGTGACCCAGTTAAGGGATTTCCCTCAGATCTGTTAGGATCTTCACCTTGTTAGAAGTGACCTTGTTAAAGGGTTTCAAACACTCAATTAGATTGTCACCTTGCTAGAGGGTTTTACAAATAAGACTGTTAAGTCCACTCGGTTAAGAGATTTTTTGTCACTTTCACAAAATAACAGTAATAAAAATCTATCTGCAACTTCACATCTAAAATGCTAAAGCAGATTCTTATTTGTTCAATACAATCTAGACATAGAACTAATCTTGTCCATCTGCTGGGCTTCTATACTCTATTATTCAAACAGGTCTTCAAGCTTCTGTGCTCGGTAATCACTATGTAGCATCCTTGTGCATACATTTGCCTGCATACACTATTTATCAATAGTTCCCTATTTATAAACAATTAGCTAACCACTTAATCTCCTTGACCACATTTCCCATGATCAATCATAGCGATCATATCTTCAATCTTGTCCAGGTTCAATGTATCCTTCGATCGGAAAAATGTTTTACCCCGCCTAGGAACTTGCATACACATCTTGGAACTTGTGCTAGGGTATTGCGGTTCAATCTGAGCTGTAGATCTTCATGCCGATTTTCCTTTGCCATAGATTCATTAACAAACCTCATGTACGACATACCAATCATTTAATCAGTTCCAGCTCATCAGCTTCCTTCATTAAATAACACATGTAACCATTTAATGTATTCTGTTATAGCTTGGTTACAACTCAGTAATAACTCGGTAAATACTAAACTTCACTCGGTAGACATTCTGTCTTCATTAACCGATAGCGACAACCTTAGGGTTTACCGACTAGGTTCTTTGCTCGGTAACATAGTATAGTATTAACCCTACAATTTACAACATATGTATGATGTTAAAACAATCTAAACATCATGATCTCATCATTGTCTAACTCGGTAATAGTTACCCATTGAATACTTTATTCATCCCCTTATTCATCATATTCTTTCCTGTGTCTTTTACCGACATCTTTATACTCTTCAAATCATACTTCTCAAGATATGACAACATTATACTGAATTAGAAAATCAATTTCTTGACATCAATGACAAAACAATAATATCAAGACAGTAAACATCCTTAATCAGTTATATCCATAATCATCAACAACCTTCTCAATATCCTTATTGAAATGCCAACAATCTTCCATTATCTTTTATAATGTCAAATGCCAACACCAACAACATCCTGAAAGCCATCTAGAAGTCGCACCAACACCACTTATCACATGCATCAAAAGATCTTCAACAAGGCTCTGCCGGTAAAACCCTTAGCAGTGACCAAAAGGCTTACTAGAACAAATGATATCTCCTGAGTGATGAAATCCTGACCAACTAATCGTGATACATATCTGAATAGCATGAATGACAGATCCAAATCAATTCCACAAACCAAAGCATACCAGATTAATATCATAAACCAACCACTCTACTGGAACCAACCAGAAATCGATAAACAACCAAAACAACCAATGTTGCCAATAATGATAAAACATCAATGCAACACATAATCAATTCCTCCAAATTGCCAACACAACCTAATTCTCATAAGCTCAATGGTAACTATTTTGTTTGCAATAAATTTGGCCATATGGCTAGTCAATGCAGAAATAAGATGAATAATACTGGTCCATCTTTCTCGAGTCAATGTTTCAAATGCAATAAGTATGATGATAAGGAAAATGAATGCAAAAGTGTGATAAATAACTTTCCAAATAGGAGAAATGTTGGATGCTATGCATGTGGTATGTTTGGAAATGTTGTTAATCATTGCAGATCAAGAAGAAATCAGATGAACTTCAGACCTATTGAAGGAAATGTTGTTTGTTATGCTTGTAACAAATCCGGTCACATTGCAAAGTTTGGTAGAAGCAGAAATCTGAATAGGAGAGGTCTGGAAGACACGAAAAAGAATGTGAAGCCAGATGAGAAGGGAATTTTTTTTTTGAAGAGATCAGAGAATAGATGAAGAAGACACGGGTCAAGAAGAGTGATTTAGAGGAAGGAAGTGGGACTGCACCTGATTCTGGTGCTGGAACTACATCTGGTAACTGAACTAAGGCATCCGACCTTGGGGGAAGCTATCATGAAGATCATTTAAACCCCCTGTTTGAGATCTGTGCCTGATTCCGGTAGGTTGCAGAGGTTTATGTGATGATCACATATGTTCTTGATGGATTTCCAGAAGAATTCGAGCAAATTTGAAGGCCCTTAGAAGATTTTTGAAGGATGCAGAGTATCCAGAAGTATTAGGGAAAAGTGCATTTATTACAATGAAAAGTTAGGTTTACGAAAGATAAAAAGCAATTTCACCACTTCATTTCTCACTTTGCGTTTGAAGAGAAGAAATTTGGAGAGTTCTGCAAGCAAGGTTTTCAGCGACTGAAGCGTGAAAGGATATCTCTCAAGTGATTTGACAAGAAACCCTAACCCAGTGATCAAGGTATTTATTGGTAGAACTTTTTCAAGTTTGAAATTTGTGATTTTAGAAATGGATGCATCTAGTACTGCTACCCTTCTTGTTGTTGATATCACTGAGAATGCATGATCGAATTTCAAGCATCATCCATTTATCTCCATGGAAGATGATCCAAGAGTGTGTTTTTGTCAGTTCCACATGGAGTTTTGCATATTGAAGACATTTGGGCTTACATACATTGTCCCATTGAAGAAATGGGAAGCACACACATGTTGAATCTGTACAACAATCAGCGGTCTGATAAGATTTCAATGTTAAAGCCAAAATTTCAAGGGTTAGAAGATAAGGGTTTCTCACAGTTTGTCAGATTTACGATGTTCTATGAACCCAAATGGATTTGATATATATTGATTAGTATACATGATAAATTTATGTGGTTGAACAAGCCCCACAAGATCACATAGACTGTTAATCAAGTTGTGACAAGTCTATGTGCATCCGAAGAGTTGCCATCTTTGAAGGCTGCAAAGAATGATATTGTGACAAATGCAACTGATTCAAAATTTGACAAACATGCGATAACTATCAATGACATCCTAGAGCATGCCATCAGATTTACGTCTATGGTAGTCAAATACAAGATTTATTTCTCCAGCAGGGAGAATTCCATCTCTGGTACTGCCATATATGCCACCTATGAAATGATGAGGGAAAACAAGAAATACGATCTTTGTGAATTGCTCTGGAGTGAGCTTATAAATAATTTGAAGAAGATCAAAGAGAACAAGAAACATCATTTCAAGTATGTAACTTTGCTTCTATGTTTGCTTTTCTACTTTATGATTGAGATTCCGGGTGTTGGAGAAGTGCAGTGGGCATTTGACAAACCAGTAGGTGTGTAGATCCGAGAATATTTATACAACTCCCGTGACTACAAAGTCTGAAATGAAAACCTCTGGGGTTACTTCAAGAATTTTGAGAAGGAAATACATGAGAGGGAAAGAATCCCTAAGTCCATAGTGGAAAAATATCAAGACATAATTTTTTTTATGGTGGATACCGATCAATGCTTAATGGAAGTTGTTGAGCCCCAAACAATATGGATTATGCCTATGAGATATGAGGTGGAAGAACAAATATTGGATATTTATCCACAACATATGCTAAGCAAACCGGTTGATCCCAAGGGGGAAAGATTTGGGACTAATGTAGAAAATAGTTTAAAGCTATATCAACAATTCAAGAGACCGATGATACATAAGAAAGTCAGGAAAGAAGTTGAGGCTCTTGCAGAGAGCATGCGAATAACTAAGGAAGCAATTTGGGAAGCAAGAGAGAAGAATATCTTGTTTGAGGAGCAGACTGTTAAAGTGGAGAAGAAGGCTAAATTGGAAGCATCTACATCTAAGCCAAGGCAATCAAGAAGTGTTTCTCCCTCCTCCGGTTCACAGAAGCCTTCAAGAAAGCTCGCAAGTAAACCAAAATATTCAGTCAAGCCATTTGGTGGTGATGAGAAGAAGAGAAAGTCAGTTAGATTTGTGACTGTAGATGATGAGGAAATTGAATTTGATGAAGCAATCAAGGAGGTTAAAGCCAAATTATCTAGGGCCACCAAGATCTCTAAGGAGAAGCCATCCGGTGGAGTTAAATTTGGTAAGAAAATCAAATCATCCAAAATTGATGATGTCATTAAGCAAGATAAATTTACTGTTGAACTTCTTGAAGCCATTATCAAAATGGTATGAAGATTTTGATGAGAACGACTAAAGAACTTTAGAAGAAGCAACTATAGATTACTTGAATGTATATAGTGAAGATCTATTGAACTAATGTTAGGCATACCCAAGAGGTTATATGAAATTTTGGATTCTAGGAGACATATGAAAAATAAAGAAGATGAGAGATTGAAAGAATATGTATTAGTTACTTTATGCTCTATGATTTCTAAAGAGGAGATTGCAAGAATACTTAAGCTAGCTAAGCATGGGTTCAGGAATAAGAATAGAGTGAATAAAATAATGATTGGAAAAATTGATGAAGTTATTAAAGAAATAGAGAAAATTTTGACAAAAGTGTTACTTGAAAATCAGTATGAAGTTAATCCGGCAAAAGGACAAGATGATACTCATACAAAAGCACAAAACATGCCATCTTAGGAAAATGAATAGACAAAGGATGACACTTCTGTTTTGGAAGTACTGAATGATGATTAAAGTGGATTAAATATGCTGGAAGATTTTAGAGTTGAGGATGTAGAAGAGAAGGGTAAAGTTGATGCAAATGAAGTAGTCAAAGCAGATGAGGTTGAGAATCCTACAGAGAAGGGTGCAGATAAAGTGCAGGTTGAGGTAAAGCAAGAATCCATTTCAAAAGCAAGAGACACTATAGAGCCAGTGAAGGGAAAGCAAGTCATAGATGATCCAGAGTTTATTCAAGGTTCGATTAATCTCGCCTCTCTGTCCCCCATTCAAAAGCTTCAATTAGCATCATTTTCTCAAGCAAAGGCCAGTGAGGATATTTTGAAGTCACAACTAAGGACAACATGTTGCTAACCTAGGCATCCAGTATTTTGGAGAAATTAATGCCTTCATTTTAGAAGGATACTTCAGACACACCATTCAGGTAGTTGAAGAGTCTAATCAACTATATGGACAATCACTTTGAATCTTTTGGGAAATCTGCTATGGGGAAAGTGTGGAATGAGTTTAATACTAAGAGGCTCTGAACATTGAAAAAGATGATTGCAAAACACAGAGTCAAATTAGATGCTTGTGTGAAGAGCATGGGGGATGCATTATCCGAAGGTGGAAAATGTACAAATCATGCCTATCTTTGAAAAGGTTCACTTAAGACATTGAGAAGAAATATAAGGAGCATGAGGATGAGTTAGCCTGTGTATGTCAGTCGGTTGATCCTTTGTCAGTTTCTTTGAGTAGTCATGAAGATCAAGGGATATCATTGCTTGAGAAAATTAGAAGCTTGAATCATGATAGGGAGAGAATAATCAGAAGATTTGGAGAACTTCACAGTTGCATTACTCCTAAGTTAGATAATTATGCTCAATGCTCTCAAGGATACTCAAGATGCTCTGGCTAATAGTGATCTGGAGGAGCTAAAGACTGCGGAAGCACAAGCCTACCTTTTCAGTGGACCTATAATGGTGTTGGAGAATCTGAAGAAGGGTTGGGATAGCCACTTGGGTACATTGAAGAATTCTTATGCAGACATCTTCAAATTTTTGTATGTAAGGACCGTGTGTACATATGTAAATAATATTTTTGTCTTGAATTTTTTTATTTTTGGGACCCTACCTTTTCCATTGATGTTAAAGTGGGAGTGTAGAGGAGTGAAAAATATTTATCTTAGGGGGAGTTGTTGATTTTTGGAGTTCGATAGATTTTTGGTTGCAATATACAATATTTTGGTTTTGGTCCGACACTTAGTTATTGTAAGGAAGTTAAGTAGCGGAAACAACTTCCTACACTAACCTTGAGAGGAGGGTAATGCAAAAAATTTTCAGATCATTACAACAGTTACAGAAAATAGAAATAGATATAATAGCATTCATACCACAACACCATGATTTACATGGGGAAAACCCTTTCGGGAGAAAAACCCCACCCTCCAAAAGCAGCTCAATATTTTATTCAGCAATCAAAAACAGATTACAAAATACTTGCAGAGCAAGCTCTTCGCAGGAGTACCACTAATCAGAGATTCAGAGGCAACTCAATAGCCATAAGACTCTTACACACAACCTCTATCTCACACACCTCATAAATAGGAGATACAATACAAGAAACCGTCAAACGGTATTACAAAACCATGGGCTAAAACCACCCAATAAGGTGTAGCCGACCTTATCTCCCTTCTAGATGCCCTATGACATGTTAAAGCACACATCAACACGTGTTGCTCCCTTTTACAGCTCATTTGTGTATTCGATACAAATTATTTTTCCTATTTCAGGAGTACAAACTTCCAGAGGCCATAACTTGAGAACCGGGTGTCCGATTGACGAACCGTTTGAAGCGCCGGAAAGCTCGCGAAGTGCTCTATCACCTCATAACTCGCTTCGCTGGTTACGGCCACTTTTCAGGGTGTTTCGGAGCCTCTAAAGTCTCCAAAATTAAGTTTAAATATTTTATTGTACCCCTCCAAGATGAAAACATTAATATCTTCAAAACTAGCTGTGACCTTGCGACGCAACTTTACCGGAATGCTTATCTAGCCAACCAGAAGCTTCGGGGAGAGTTTTGCACCATTTCGTGCTCAAATGAAAACTTACTATAAATAGTAACCTCGCATAAATGCAAGGTTGAGACACCATTTTTCCCAACAGTTATTTTTCACTAAGTGTTGCCATCAATGCCAAAAGGGGAGATTGTTGGCAAGAGACACTGCATTGTTGTTCGACAACTAGAGTCAGATATTCAATCCACAATTCATAATTTATTCATATGGGAAGAAAGATTGAGGTCCAATGAGGTCCGGTGAGATTGAATAGTGTATACGACAGTGTACAATATTCTAGTTGGTAGATAATTTGTGTTTAATATTTTATGTTGTGGATCTTGGAGAAGCATTTTGGACATGTAATATGCCTTATTCTAGGTTTATGGCCTTTTATTTATACTCTTGAATGTGTAATTGGAGGATCCGGTAGACAGGTTTTTGGTTAGAACAACGTTCATCAGTAGTAACGTGTGGAGATTCATTGTGCGGATCTTGTGGAGTAATTTTGGTGATTATTTGTGTGTTCGAGGATGTTAAGCCAACATGTGGGAAGTATGTGGACAATTTTTTTTGGTCCACATGATTTTTCAGGATTGGATTGAGCGGACTTGGGTAACACGTTTCATTTGTGTGCTATTCATTTTTGGGTCGACATGAAGAAGACCTAAATTGATGTTGCGGATATATAAGATCAATTGATATGATCATTTTTTATGTTGGTAGTTGTGTGGAAAGTGTGTATGAGAGATTGTGCACAGCTTCACATGCGCAAGTGAAGGATTTGTGCTCCGTTATAACGCAAAATAGCAAAACAAAGCAATGTACTAGAGCAAAATAAGATAAAGTATTTTGTGCTTAACCAGAACTGTTTCTGGCATTTTTAGATGTTGTTTGTCAGTTCAGACATTCCAATTATTATTTGTAATCATTTTGTAAGGCAGTGAGCCTTCTGGGTTGTATCCCTTATTGTAATTTGAGTAGTGAGCTCTAGGCAGTGTGCTTGAATGCATGTACATTCCCCTCATGCAATATTATTATACTTCTAACAAGGTAAATTAATATTGTGGGTCTCAATCCCACCGTGTTTTTTCCCTTAACCGGGTTTCCACTTTAAAATCTTGGTGTTATGGTGTTGTGGTTATTTGCTTTATGTTTCTGCACTCTACTTTTATTCATTTGCATTAAGTGGTTTAAAGGACATATTAAGAATGTTAAAAAACTGCACAACATTGATTCACCCCCCTCTCAGTGTTCCTTGATTCTAACATTTACTACATAATTAATTTCAAAAATGTATGAGTAAATAATTAAACCATAATATTTATGGGACAAAATTAAAACTGCACAAAATATTTATATGTGAATTTGTATGATAATCATTTTAGAATTGATGGTTGAAAATTTTGCAAGCCATATGAGTTAACAAAATTGAGGTTTGAAGCATAGTGTGTGAGATTGAATCTCTCCTAATTTATAAGGTAAGACCCCCCCCCTTTAACTTACTACTCTATCTTTCTAGAACAAGATACAACTTTCGATTTCTAATCTAAACCTGGGTGGTGCATCATCCTATCCTATTTTTTCAGATATGATGTTATTCTCTTCTCTTTCTTCAGGAAAGAATGTACAATATAGAGCAGCAATAATTCTTACACTTTCGATGTTACAAATTAACCCAAAATGTAGGAATGATCAAATACAAATAAGTAAAGAAGCAAAGTTTCCATGAAGGCACAAAGTCCCCCATTGCTTCTCTGGGACAAGAAAATAGTGTTCAAGATCAAAGTCTTGCAACCACTATGATCCTATCAACTTTTTACAAATGACTTTTGTAACCCATAATTGTGTAATTCAAATAACAAAGAAAAGCACAAAGTCTCCAAGTTATTATCTCCTTCTATTAATCCTAATAAACAAAAGTTGAAATATGACACAAAGTCCACAAACCAACAATTATTTCTACTCTTTAACAATATTTCCTCAACAACACCTTTACTTGAGAAAAACAAGAATTAACAAGAAGAATGACATAAGAACACTCTCACCATAAACCACAAATGAATCCAACACAAAGTCTGGATGCCAAAATCTTTCTTCTTATTTGATCAATTTTGTAAATGACAATAGGAACACAAAGTTTCACTTTTTCTTTTCACTTTGGCAGAGTTTTGGCATATAGGTTTAAAAAATTCCTAATCCTAGCTACCTATTACAAAGAGCAACCTCATATATATAGAGGAGAGGTGCAACATGAAACTAGGACAGTTACAACTAATTTGTGTCCAAGTTAAAGGTAGAGTGCAATTTGACTTAAGGACACGTGCAAGTTCTGGATGCAAAAACTTGAATACAAAATGACACTTGTGGTGTCGATTGAGATTACAAAATGACACTAGACTAGAGATGCATAAAAATGACTAAGTGTATGGAGCCTCATCTTATTTCCAACATTCGTCACCAATGGAGTCTTCATATTGTTGCAAGATAACCTATATTTCACAATCATTTGGTCCCAATGTGCTGAATCTGGCATCTAGAGTGGAGTTGTAGAAATGGATTTGAAGAATTCTCAAAGTTGGACAAAAACAACCAAAAGGGGGTCATAAAGTGTATTTCAGACTTATAAGTCCGATTTGCATTTGGGAAGGGTCAACAATCATATAAGTGCATATCGAGCTTATAAGTCCAAAATGCACTTATGCAAAAGACAAAAATGGTCTCTGGTGAAAATTAGGGTTATAACCCCGATTTACACCTAAGAAAGAATCATGGCACAAGTCAGGGTTACAACCCTGATTTGCACTAACACTTGGAATTTTGGAAAAATGCAAAAGAAATGGTGTAGGTCGGGGTTATAACTCCGACTTGCACCGTTGGGAATAACTCGGTCTAGATTGGGGATGTGGCCCCTATTTACACTATTGGGTAAGGCCTCGGTGTAGGTCGGGGTTACGACCTTGATCTATACCATTTTCAATGGACTTGGTGTAGGTCGGGGATATGACCCCGATCTACATCAGCATGGGCGGACTTGGTGCAGGTTAGGGTTATAACCTCGCCTTGCACCAAAATGGGAAGACTTGATGTAAGTCAGGGTTGTAAACCCGCCTTGCACCAAAACACAGGACTTGGCTATGAAGTGGTGTAAATCAGGGTTACAAACCTGATTTGCACCAGACTAAAATTTTGAAGGGGAAGCATAATTCGGGTTTGTAACCCTGATTTACACGTGTGCATAAAAGAGGTGTAATTCAGGTTTGTGAACCCGGTTTACACCAAAACATAAAAACTAACTTAAAAGACCCAAAAAAGGACTAGAACTTTCGAATCAAGAATCGAGGGTCCCAAATCATGTATGAGACCTTAAAAAGCGTGCTTAGAGAACACAGACTACAAATTAGACAAAATTTATAGGGGTTATCCTCTTTTTGTGACAGCCAAAAATGAGGACAACAAGAATAACATTTCTATAAATTTTAATTAAAATTTAATGTTTTTCATAATGTTTAAACCAACAACTTAGTGCAACAAAATATCATTGCTCTACAACAAGTACACTATTAATTTTAATGGAAAAAAATGTTGATAGGTGTTTTGACACAATCACCAACAGGCAGGTAGAACATGAATTCACACACCACCTCTCCTGGATAACAATCAATCTCAAAAGACTAACAACTACAAGGTCTTTGTAGTCAGGTCATGACGATGTTGGGTAACTCAGTAGCTTGATGTAACTATACCAATTAAGGGGCCCGCTGATTAGGAACTGTAGTGTAATAAAATTGCGACCCTAGCAATTTTTGACTGCATTAGGGTCCTCACGCATGCGAGTTCGAATCCTCTAGTCTGATCAGAGACCGAAGATTGCTCAGCCTGGAGAAACAACTTCTTCCTTGGCCTTTGCATCACCTCGTCCACACTCTGCCTTGGATAAAGGGGTAGGATAGGGTCATGGTGCCCCTATCCCTGCCCTATTTTGGGGCAGGACCCTTCTTAGGGTTGCATTGTTGGTTGTGCATCGGGCGGGAAACTCCCCCGATGTCAGCCCGTGACGAAATTCAGATCCACTAACATGTATTTAAGGCGGGATTTGTCCTCTCATTTTCATAGGTTGGATAGGTCAAAGTTGAATAGATTCATGTTTCATAAGCGATCAAGCATTCAAGCATTCTTTTCCAGCATTGAGCATTCTCAAGTCTCCCTTCAAGGCTAGGTGTTTCATTCAAGTCAAAGATTCAACCATTGAAGAGGAGATTGATTTCAACATTCAATTCCACCCAATCATATCTATCAACATTACTGCTACAACCTCCCTTGAGGTGATTTACAATTCAGTTTTTCATTTACAACTACTTGCAAGTACTTTCTTTCATTACTTGGTTAATTCCAAAACTTGGGTTTGACCTAAAGGCAAACCTCCAATCCCAACCCATTTTCCTCTCTTTTTTGTGTGTAGGTTGTAGGTGCATAGTTGTACTTTCATATTTGGGCTTCATTTGCAGAGGCGGAAAAACCCTTTTCGTTTCGCAGATTTTTCGGAGGACCGTGTACATTCCCACCACAATCCAGGCATCTTTTCCTCAAATTCACAGGGTGACTTCATCTTGACATATTACTACCAAATCCAGGTGTACAACTTCATCCCATATTCCGATCTCAAGTTATAATCAATTCTTTGTCACTTTTGCACTACATAATTCAATCAATTTCCTTTCCTTTTCAAACAAGGAAGAGGGGATCAACTTAACATTCCTAATTCATTTAGAATTGAATCTACCATCTTCATGTGGAGAGATTGAATCTCATGAATTATCGTAAGCTCTTCCTAATGTAATATGGTGAAAAGTGTTTGAAGGGTAATCAATAGTGAAACTCTCATCTCTCTTTGAGGGAAAGGGTAGTTTTCTTCTTTATCTATCATTCACAATTTTTCCACCATTATAGGAACATTCTGATATATCTGCATAAGTTAGAAAACTAAACTAACAAGCGAGAAAGAAATAGAAAAAGAGGAAGGAATGCAAGGAGATGATGAAAATTCAACATTCATTTCATCTGACAATATCAACTAAACCTGGAGGAACTTCAAACATGAACATACATCAGCATGCAAATCAACAATTTAACATACTAATGAAGCTAGATTCGATGGAAAGAAAGACTAAAACATATTGACATTAATATCCATAACCATATACATACGTAAATTGAAGCAATACAAACATAACTCTCTCCAGATTCAAGAAGCTAAATCACACAAGAGGACATCAAATATTCATCATATGAAAGAAAACAACTGAAGTAAATAGGAAATTGAATTAAAGTTCATATATTTACCTTCAAATGAGGACAATTATTCAACAATTTTTTCACACTGAATGTGTGATTTTTCTTACATCAAATTGCTTTCAACTACATTAATATGAAAAATGCAATGGAAAACTATCTGGAATGGCCATCAGCCAATTTCCAAAAAATTTCCAGCTCCTAAGCTACTTCTAATTATAAGATCCTAATTTTAAAAAGTCTAGTTTCAAAGTTTCTAACCATGGCCTCCAATCTTCAATTTTTGGACCCTTAAAATGGCCTGATTTATTACATTTATAGTGTCTTGACCCCTATATTCTAGGAATGAACTATGCCTATGACCTAGTTACAAAATGATAGAGGTCGCAGTTGACATGCATGTCATTGCTTTTGAACCTCAATTAAATCATACAAGACACAAGAGAACATTGAGCCTACCCCAAGTGCGACACTTGTTGCAACTCCTACATGTGCTGCAGTCGCTTTGCAATGATGTGCATGCTCAACAAGTGTACACTTGATCCCCTTTCAAAATTTCTTCTCATACCAAGATCACGCCTTCTTCTTCATGACAACTGAGAGTTCATTAAGAGTCGCCCATTTATTCACTTCTTGTTCTTCCTGTAGCTATGGTAGTTTCCAACATAGCAATTTACGGAAGTGGATGATGGGATTTTTCTTGAGCTTGATCTCATTCCCAGTTCCCTTCCTTGGGGTTGCTACTGCTTCCACAAGAACTCTTTAAATTTCCAAAACAAAGTGTATAATCAGTGCCTTAGAAATTCCTTTTAAAAGAAATGAACTCCAAAATCCAGGGGTTTCGGGTTCAAAATAACCTCTTCACAAAAACGCAACATGACTTCAGGATTTCGGAGTTGTGGGGTTCCAGAGACATGAAAAATTCGCAAATCTTAAGTGTGACTTTGGGATCTTGAAATCCAGGTGTTTCGAAGTGGGGATTACTAGAAATTCCTCCATCTCAGGATCCCAAGATCCTGGAGGGCCAATAGGGAGTACAATAGCTTAAGACCAAGCTTCGAAATTCCAGGAACTTGGTGTCCCAAAAGCCTGAATGGGCTAGTTTAGAAGGCGGTTCGAGACTCCGAAACCCGAGGTTCTGAAGTGGGACAAAGGTAAAACCAAAATACACTTCGGAATCCCAGGATCTTGAGGTTCCAAAGGAGGAAAACATAGAGAAAGACACCTCTCTGGAATCCCAAGAACCTAGGTTCCGGAGTAAAAATTCAAACGAGTGTTGTGGAGGGGCAAAGAACCAAAGAAAAAGGGAGACCCAACTGTGCCGAAAAGCGACTTATTAAAAAACCCTCAACTAGAAATGAAAAAGAAACAAAACAAAACCAAGACAAGGAGAAAAACAGGAAAACCCACCTAAAACACAAAGGGGGGAAGAGAAAACCAACCAAGACAAGGAGGAGGGAGGAGACAAAGCGTGCCACATAAACTTGCCAAATTGAGACATGACACACCTCAGGGTTCTGGGATCCTAGAGTTTTGGAGGAGGAAAGGAACTAACTTCGAGACTCTAGAGTTCAAAAACTCCAAAGAGACGAAAAAAAGGAAAACAACAAAGAGAACCCAGTATTTTGGGATTCCGGGGTCCCGGGGCTTAGACAAGCAAATGAAAAAAGGGGGGGTTGGGATCTTGAGAACCTGAGACTCCAAAGCCACCAACCAAAGAAAACAAAACAACACAGAGGACTTTGGAGTTCTGGGATTCTAAGACTTCAAGGTCCACAATCACACGAACAAAAGGGGAACCTCAAAATTTCGGGATTCCGGAATCCCAAAATTCCAAAAAGAAGAAAACAAAAACACTTCAAGGTTTTGGGAACCCGAAAATCCGAAGCCCACAATAAAAAGAAGCAAGGCAAACATACGCACTTCAAGATCCCAGGATCCTAGGATTTCAGAGTGCACAGAAAAGGAAAGACAAAAGCACACTTCGGGGTTTCAGGACTCCAAAACTCCAAAGTAACAAGACAAAAAACACCAAGGGGAAATAAAAACAAAAGGGAAAAAAACAAACAAAAGAAAATGAAGCAAAGCAGAGGGGTCCCACAACTCGAGAATCAAAAAGTTGGGGTGCGTTATGCAGGGCATAACACAAATCTGTTTAGAACTTTACAAAGAAACATTTGATATCATTTCATAAATCAACCTTTTCAATATTTCAAAAATATTACAACAAATTCGCTTGAACTACAAAAGACTCCCTCCATGTTTTCTCTCAAGGAAGTTATTGGAAAATACTACACAAAACCAAATAAATACTTCTTTTCCTTGCCTAGTACTAATGCTCATTAGTGAAGATGGATGTAATTCTTACGTAAGTATGGCTTTGATGTTCATTACATCAAAGGGAAATATAACGTAGTCACATATGTGTTGAGTATATGACGACATGAGATGATGGCCATGCCCATGAGCATGGATTTGTGATCTCACATTATCTAGTAGTTACCATAGGATGAGTATTTTAAATAGCTGCAATAGTAGATTTAGGCACACAAAGCCTTCAAGGGCAAGTTTTTAGGATATACAAGCTTCAGTTTAATAGACTATAATGTCACAGAGTGTGTATTTATGTTCCTTCTAATGGGGATATTCATACTTCAATTTTGACTAAGGCTCATTGAGAACCTTATGCAATGCATCTAGGGGTTAACAAGATACATGCAGATCTTCAATGGTTATATCACTGGGCTAGAATATGTCAATACATAGCTAAGTTTATAGCTAGGTGATTAGAGTGTTAAAGGTTTAAGGTAGATCATCAACACCCATCTGGACTATTGTATCCTCAAGATATACTAGAGTGGAAATGGGATACCATTTCCATAGACATTAAAGTTGGTTTACCTATGTCTTCTATCTGCCATGATGCCACCATGATGATACTAGACAAGTTAACCAAGTTTGCACACTTCTCGTCAATCAAGACCACCTATACAACACTAGTAGTGGATCTCATTTTCTTAGATGATATTATCAAATTATGTGGAATTCTTTGTAAAATAATATCAAGGAGGGATACAATGTTCATTTCAGTATTTTGGACAACATTAAAATAGGCTTTGGGCAATGAATCTTTGTTTGAAAGAAAGAGCACTTAGCCAACTTGGCATAAATTTGATGTCTCCTCAAAACTATAATACATATGACAAATCAATCTAACATTAAGGTGTGGAATACCCCATTCATGAGGCTCATGAACATTGTGGAGACATTTGTAAAACCAAAGGGTAAAATTGTGAAATTATAGTGACCATATCGTGTCCTAAAATTTTTCTTATGGGTATTTGACTCAACAAGCCTTAGATGATCATAACCCAACTTAAGATAAATCTTAGAGAATAGCTGGCTCCCTTGATTTGATAGAAAAATCACCAATACTAAGGAGTGGATACCAATTTTTAATCATGAATTTGTTCAGTTGTTAGTAGTTTATACAAAGACGAAGAGATCCATCCTTCTTCTTAATGAGGATGATGAGTGCACTCCAAGGGGATAGACTCAGATGAATATTGTTGTTAGCATAAAATCTTTATATATTAAGGTCGAGGAAGAATGTTTTTTGATAGTTGTTGTATATGTTGATGATATCATCTTTGGTGGAGTTGATGGTTTCTATAAAAAGTTCATAGAAGAGAATAAAAAGAATTTGAGATACCTATGATTGATGAATTGTCTTTATTCCTTAGACTTCAAATTGCTCAGTTAAATGATGGTATCTTTATTTTTCAAGCTAAGTATGTTAAACAAGTTTGGTATGGAGGATTTGAAACCAATGAGTACTCCCATGGCTAATCGTTTTAATTTGAGCAAGGATGATGAGTCACCTCAATTTGATTAGACACTTTATAGGTATATGCTTGGAGGACTTATGTATTTGATTGCTTCCAAATGTGATAATATACATTATATATGTTTGGTTGCAAGAAATCAAGCCAATCCTAAAAAAACTCATGAGAAGGCTATCAAAAGGATATTCAGATATTTGAAGGACACTTTAGGCTATGGTTTGTGGCATAAAAGAAATGATGAATTCTTTTCAAATTCCTATATTGATACTGATTCTGTTGGTTGTGTGGGTGATAGGATAAGTACCAATGATAGTGCATTTTTCTTGGGAAATAGATTCATCTCTTGGTTCAGTAAGAAGTGAGACTCAGTGTCATTATCAACAATAGAAGTTGAGTACATTATTATAGCATCTTGTTGCACCCAAGTGTTGTGGATGAAGAAAAAATTGAAGGATATCAAGGTGGTATATTATGAGCCTATTCCTATTTTGTGTGATAATACAACTTCTATAAATATTTCAAAAAATATGGTGATGCATTCAAGGACCAATCATATTTCTATTTGGTGTCACTTTTTGAGAGAGAAAGTTGCAAAACAAGAAGTCAAATTGAAATATGTTCCCACAAAATATTAGATTGCAACTATTTTCACAAAGGCACCTTCAAAAGATACATTTGAGTATCTCAGGTAGAAGCTAGGAGTTATTGCCCCTCCTTCTAACTAGATGCATAAGATGATGTATCTATCTAGGGAGATAAATTCAAGGTATATATTTTTCTCTTAGATTGATGTGGGCTACCTCTTAGGGGGAGTAGGTAATTAATTAGTTACCACTGACAGTCAATAGAGACCTTTGCCATTTGTGTTTCATGTCAAAGGGGGAGATAGTGCAAATTAATGCTAAGGAAAGAGTGTAGATTATTGTTTTATAAGTGAGGGTTGCCATCAGTGACTAAGTGGGAGATTGTTGTCATTGATGTACCACATGATGATGAGGTGTTTTCATTAATGTCAATACTCAATGTTGTGTTTTCATTGATGTCTCATGTGTAGTAGTGTATAGAGATGTTGCTAATCTATGATGAAGTCCATCATTGGATGTCAACTCTCAATTTAGCGTCGATGTATGCACTCATTATGTTGTGGTGTCATTGATGCTTGCGCTTTTATGATGATTATAATGATAATGAATATGTGTTATGTTGAAAAATAGTGATGGTGATGAAATTCATGATTGGATGTCATGCCTTGTTTGTTGTTAGCAAAGGTGTTATCATGATGATATCATATTAAGATGAGACTTAGAAGTATTAAGATGAGGATTAGAAGCATTATGATGAAGTTTTCATATAACGTTTATGGACTTGTGCATGCTACAAGTTGTTATATCTCTCTTGTTGCTCTTGAGTGAGAAAATGGTGCTACAAGGATGTTTTGGTCTTTGTAGATTGATGAAGTGTGAAAATATAGGTTGGTGTTTTGAAGACTCTTTGGGAGAATGCTATGGATTCTTCTATTCTTCAAGATATGCACTTGTAGTTTGGGATTTAGCTTGTATGTGTTGTGGATGTTGAACTCCTATTCTTTCAACTTAGTAGTGTTCCCACAAATGTTTTTTTGGTAAATGCAATATGTTGGTAGTTTGGTTGTTTGTCAGGGCTAGTTTGAAAAATGCTCTGCATTTATTTACATTGTTGTTTCTCCTACTACAACTTGGTGAATGTTCTTATATGTTGTTTGTGCAATGTCTTAGTTTATATTTTAGGCATTAAAGTGTATCGTATGTATGTTTGATAATGTGCTATCTCATGACTATGTTTTTCTGGCCGTTTGGGTATAAATGAAGTTGTATTTGTTTGTATGCAGTAGCTTATTTCGGCATGGAAATGTTGATGAATATTCAAGGAATGTATCTATGCGGTCCATGTGACAGTGGTTGATCTTTTTGGTGTTGCATATTGTCTAGAGCTGATTTTTTAAGGTGTTCTGTGGTTTGTTTAGTAGATAGAGCTTATTCTCTTGCTTGTGATATGTATTTCTAGTGGTTTGCGCTAGCATTAGTGGTTATGGCGTGTTGTCCTTGGGACCTACTATGTCTCAATGTGAACCACATTATGTAAATTCATTTGGATGGTGTTTTTTTGGGCCGATTGGTAAACTGCTACACATTTTATCTACACGTTGCCCTGCTTTTGACTTTGGAAGATGTGCATTGGTATGTTTGATGTTTGGGGATGTATGGAAAAATGTAAGAAGTTGTTTTAGGTGTACTCTCTCTCTTGGCTTGTACCGCTTTCACTACAATATGTTTTGAAGTCAACTTGTTGGGGTCATTGCTTGTCTCCTATTTTGGTCAGCCTAATTTGTTATTTTTCTTACTTGTCAAGTTAGTTGCAAGACTTTGGAGTTGTGAGTTGTGAAGAATGAAGTGGTAAAAGTGTGTGGTGGAAATTTTAGAGTAGAATTGTTTGATAATTGATTGAGGAAGTTGTGAGCTGAAAGCTTGTTCATTGTAATTCAAATTTTCATGTAGCCTACTTTGAGATAGTAGGTCCGTGTATCTTACTCAACAAGTCCTTTAGGGAGTAGTGTGCTTTCTTAGGTAGTGGGCCTTGAGACAAAATTGTAATTTTGTTCATATATTGCGAGATAACTCTCACCATGGTTTTTCCCTTATTGAGTTTTTTCACATAAATATTGTATACTCTTGTGCATTAGTGTTCATTTCTATATCTTTCATTGTTATTAATCTATCTAAGGGTTTGGAATTTAATTTGTGCTTAAGGGTTTAAGTTTTTTGAGAATACTAATTCACTCCCCCTCTCAATATTCGATGTGTTTAACACTTCATTGTTAGTCACATGTACTATTTTGTATAAATTTATTTTTCTCTCTTTTGGAGAGGAGTTTTTTCCCATTGGGTTTTTCTCCTTTTTCTCCATTTGTGAGAGTTGCATTGGTTTGTACATGGGTACCTAATTAGGCCTTTAATGTTGAGACCCATTCATGATGCATCTTTGCATTCATCCTTAGTTTTTTAGCTTCTCCCTAAATTCATATTAAGGGGGGGGGGGGGGGTGTTGGAGTAATTACAAAAAAATATCTAATTGTTTAATTAATTAAGTCATTTAATTACTTTATTCACAAGTTAAACTTATATGCTTTTTTTCTTTTATTTATTTAGGCTAATAATAGCTTAAGTTGACTCATTCATTATGATTGTGACACTTGGCACTAGCTAATTAAATCTTGCATTAGAGTTTGCATCCAGGGTTTCACTCATTCATTCATTGTAATCATAATCTTTTTGTGCAATCAATACATAAATCCTAGGTTATAAATTGAACAAATTATTCTTGCTTGATCTCTTTTTTGTGGTAGGTGTTTTTCTCATAGATGATTCTTAGCTTGTGAAGTTCAATCATCAACTCCTACCTTTAAGAAATGATTGCATGCTTATATAATTCATCAAATTCCTTGGAACAATATTTGCCACCATTGTCAAATATCAACACCCTTATCTTATAATTTGGTGTCTTTTTTACAAAAGATTTAAATTCATTAAACTTAGTGAGAACCTATAGGTTGACAAACAAACATTTCATTATACTATTTAGATATAAATCTATGTCACCTAATATTATAGGTTGACACATGTTGATATGTTATCCATAACAATAAATAATTTAGAAATCCTTCTATACTTTAAAAAGAAACAACCTTATTACCACCACTTGAGATGCCATATTACTCTTTTAGGAATAATAGTAATCAACTAGAGTATATATGAAGTCCTTAGTGCCATTTTTCCAACTAAATCAAGATTTATGATATCAAATATGAACAAACACATTAGACACTACCATTAGAATTAGAAAATCATCATTAAATTAATACATTTTCTATGACTATTCCAAACTAATAAAGCTCCATATAGGTGAAAGAGCACAACTCAATTATCAAGGAGGTATGAGACCATTAAGATATATAATATAACCATATTTTTTTAATAAAATTTCAACATAACAAATAACTCATGTGAAAGGATAGAGCATAATAATAAGGCTTGTATTCTATCCTAGCATCCATAACCAAGAATTATTACATTGTTGTAAGCTTTAAGGAACTCCAAAATCAATTAAGACAAAGAAAATGGTTCATAAATCCTAACCAAGTTCTTGAATGTATAACAAGATGACAAAAATATTTTTTTATTAGATAATCTAAGGATGACTTTTGACAAATCAAATGTTGTCATATAATCATAGTCAAGATCAAATATCATAAAATTATTTAAGAAAAAATATACATAAAAAATTTGAGATAAAAATATGTTGTTATAATTATGCTTGTTATAAGAGATCGTAAAATGTGTATAATGACCTATCTTTATTAACAATATTCCCTTAACCACCACAACAAATATGAACCAATAAGAATCTCCCAATATCGTTAAAAATACAAAAATATTACCCTAAAAATACACAAAAATAGATGTACATAAAAATGTTTAATCTCACATACTTAACCTTGAAATTGGACCTTAAAATTCAACTCAAATAATTTATTTAATGAAAATGGTTCTATTATGATACATACTTAGCATAGCATCAAAGAATTCACTCCTATACCAACAAATTATTAAAATAAAAAATTCCATAAATCTTTACATATTTTTAAAATACAAAAGACACGACTAAAAATGAAGAATTTTATTAAAACTACAACAATTCATTTGAGTTAGAGCTTTGGAGTTCATACTAGAACCCAATCAATACCCAATAAACATTAAAGATAAATTCATTCACGCATGATGAATAGAAACATGCCATAAATAATATCTTGATTTGTTCAAATTCAAAGCAAGAACAAGTGATCAGAGCTTACTCAAAGGTCAGTAGACTCTTCCCGTATTTGCTTAATCATTCTATAGTAATCATCATCCATCTCTCTCTCTATATATGATCACTTAAGTGTCGCTTTGTATAGTATTCTTAAGCTTCTCAAAGGTCAGTAGACTCTTCAGGTATTTGCTTAATCATTCTATAGTAATCATCATCCATCTCTCTATATATATGATCACTTAAATGTCGCTTTGTATAGTATTCTTAAATTTCTCAAAGATCAGTAGACTCTTCAGATATTTGCTTAATCATTCTATAGTAATCATAATCCATCTCTATATATGATCACTTAAGTGTCGCTTTGTATAGTATTCTTAAGCTTTCTCAAAATCTTTATCTTATTATTTTTTATATTTCTTGTACATTTAAATTTTGAAGTTATATTATAATGAGATTGAGAATAATTGTACACATTTGGTTTCAGTCAGATCTCTTCTTGTTAACAGGACCAGTTTTATCTTCAATCCAAATAAGTCTCAAGTCTGAAAGGAAATTAACTATTCTTGCACATCTTTTTATGCTATGAAAACTTAATGGAAAATATAATTAACCCTATTCAACAGAAAAGATTGCAGCTAAGAGTCCCACTTACAAACTTTCATATTTCTTGTGTGTTAAACATACGGTCATGATTCTGATTTTGCAGTTAATTAAGCGAGAAAGTACAATTTTTCTGAATAATTTGATGATCATCATAAATAGATGAATTCAGGTAATTAATTAGGCAATGCAGAGGCACTGACGTATAATAAATTGTGTTATTAATTATCTTAGAAGGCTTTGATTATGGCTTTTATAATTTCAAACTTAGATGTGACAGGGAAAGCCTTGATTACAATGGTAGGTTTACAGTGTTATTAGTCTGAGTTGTGTGTGTAAGATCTGATCAGACAGAGATGTCAGGAGAGTGCTTAGAATGAATTATATCACTTCTTAAATTATCAAGTTGGAAGTTTTGATGTATGGTTGGATAATCTTCATTGGATCTTTTGATGATGATTGTATTAGAGGGTATTGAAGCATGGTTGATTTATGTAGTTCTATATAATAAATTTGGTAAAAAGAAGGATAATTCTTGTCGATCTAGAGCAAGATTCATGAGCCATGATGTGAGATTCATAATTTAAACATTTTAAGAGGTGCTCTAGCATAAATAGTTAGAGTTAAGGAGGCTTATATCAAAAGATCTATGTTTAAACTTAGAATTTCGAGGAATTAATTAAGGTGTTTCTAAAAGGAAGGTGTTAGTTGTAAATAGCTCGTTAAATAAAGGTATTCTACAAGGATTTTGTAAACAGAATATTGACTATTCAATAGTTTACATGAGTGATTAAGGGAAGACTAGTGACCTAAAGAAACTTACACTAAACTCAAGATGTCACCATGGATAGGACATGTCTTTGTTAACGTTCCTAGAAGAATGGAAAAGGTGCTTGAGATGGTGAAGGCTAATGAAGTTTTTGATGAAGGCTTTTTAGAAGGACCATAAAAGAAATTATAACTCTATAAATGATAAAAGTAATGAAGAACAAAAATCCAACCCAATTGAGTAGAGAAAAAGTGAAGAGTAGCAAAGGGATCAAATAATATAACTCTATAAATGATAAAAGTAATGAAGAACAAAAATCCAACCCAATTGAGTAGAGAAAAAGTGAAGAGTAGCAAAGGGATCAAATAATATTAAAGGCTATATCAAACATTGGTAAGAAAACTAGAGTAGATGTTTCTAGCTATTTTGATAGCTTAGATCCTAAAGAATTGATTGATTGGATAGTTAATATAGAAAAATATTTTGTATAAAGACCTTGATGATCAAGATAGATTCAAATTTGCTCAGACTAAGTTGAAAGTTGATCATGCTATCATTTGGTCGAATGAAGTATAGCTATAAAGAAATAGGAAAGGTAAATTTAGTATTAGAAAATTCCTAGACATGATGGTGAAGAAACCACTATGTTCATTCACACTATAGTGTTGTCAATTGTTTCCTCCTACAATTTCATATTCATTTAGGGCTCACTTTGGTGTTTCTCCCTCCTTGACCTCAAAATTGACTAATGTTGCCAAAACAATGCCAAATCTGAGGTCTCAACGTCTGTTCATGCTTTCTAGCTTGGTTCCATCCCAAGAGGATTGGACTAGCGCACTTAGCACCCTAATCCCCCTAGACTAACACATTTGTGCCATATTCCAACTAAAAGGGGCCCAAATTTGAACCCTCTAATGATTGAAAATATTGATCGGTAAAATTCTCATTCCAATCGAGCAAGCAATCAAACATTTGAAGGTGGTGAAGGAGAGGTCAAGTTTTCAAATTTTCAAGCATTCACTATGACATTCATGATCAATTTTATGTGAAGGTATGCATAGATCTTCCACCTAGCAACATCAACCTTTCATGACATCTTCAAGGCAAGGAGATTCATAAGAAAAGGTATAACATTTGAATTCTAACTCTCCTTTTCATCATCATTTTTTGTAGGGTTAATTCCAAATAAGGGTTTGACTTGAGAAAACCTTTATACAACCCAAAATTATTTTCCCTTTCTAGTGTGTGTAAGATTCAGATCTCATAGAGAAAGATTGAAAATTCAGTATGTTGAGAATGAGACAAAGAGACCCAAACTTTGAAGAAGCATAAAACCTTGGTTAGTGGCAACTATTATCAACATCCAACACTTTTCCAACAAAATTTTAGGGAGATAATCTTTGTGACATCCTAATCTAGAATTTGTTCATGATATTTGCATCCAACACCTTAAGGTCAATGGTGACTATTGACATAGACCAACACTTTCAGGCTCAAATTGAAAACACGGGTTCCTTTCTAATTTGTGTTTCCAAATATGTTCTTAGAGTTTGCATATTTGTTATGTAGCTTATTGTTTATGTTGATTATTGTCAAATTTATCTCTTTAGACCTAGTTCTTGCATTTTATCATTCTATCTTATCCAATCATATCAAAGAAGAAAAGAGGAAGTTAACAATCCATTGTGGCCAGCTCTCCCAAGGGTTTGTTGTTGGGCCTATCGAATAAATTTCTCCAATGTATGTTGATTTGAATGGGGTTTGATTCCTAGTTTGCATGTTTAGACTAGTGAACCCCATTTCCATAGACTACATTTTAGTAAACCTAACTTTTTCTTGGATAATTTTTAATTTGGATGTTCAAATCTAAGTTTAATTTGTGTTGAGACATGGACCAGCTAGGACTCGAACCTAGGACCTTCCATACGCTGCTAGAGTGCTCTACCACTGAGCTACTGGCCCCTGTTGGACCAGTCCATCGTCGGTTCGGGTGTGGCTTATTTCCAACACCAACACCCCCCCTTAAGCCACACCTCTTGTGTGCTTGGGGCTCCTAGCCTGGACTTGGCTCTGATACCATGTTGAGACATGGACCAGCTAGGACTTGAACCTAGGACCTTCCATACGATGTTGGAGTGGTCTACCACTGAGCTACTGGCCCCTCTTGGACCAGTCCATCGTCGGTTCAGGTGTGGCTTATTTCCAACACCAACAATTTGTTACATCCCTCTGTGATGCCACTATTTTACTTTTACTTGTTTGGTTAAAATGCTTTGTTGCATAAACATATTGTGAAAATAAATATATATTGGATAGGAAATAATTTTATGAATATGCAATCAATATGATGTTTGGATATGATATATGCATGTTTTAATAACAATTGACTACTATTGTTATGTGCTAAGTTGGATGCAGGAATTGAACGATCCTCCATGGAGGAGGAAGAGTATCACTCAAGAGAGGAATTTGGTTCGATAATCTTAATATGTGCCTTATTGGGCTATCACACACTCACAACCTAGTTGATCAGGATGAGTTGAATCAATTGGGTAGGATAATTCGTCTTTTGTTGAATTGATTATATTTTGTGAAGTGTCGTAATGTTTAGATTTACATATCTTTTTTTGTAAATGGATTAAAGTCACTTTGATAGGTTTTTATCTTCGTGCTTTCTTTTCGTTTATCAATATGAATATATCGATTGATAATTATTATTTAATTAAAGTATAATAATCTTTTATGTATTCGTTATTTACATATTATATATATGCATATATACATATATATATGCACATATGTATACATATGTACATATATACATATGTATATATATATGTATATACATATGTATGTATGTATATATATACATATGTATATATGTACATATGTATATATATGTACATATATACATATGTATATGTATACATATACATATATATATATATATATATATATATATATACACACATATTCTCTTTACGATTATTGAAGTTTCTTTATATATACATATAAATGTATACACACATATGTATATATGTGTGTGTGTGTGTGTGTGTATATGTATATATGTATATGTATATATATATATACATATATCTACATACATACATACATACATACATATATATATATACACACACACACACACACACACACACACACACACACACACACACACACACACACACACACACACACACACACACACACACACACACACACACACACACACACACACACACACACACACACACACACACACACACACACACATATACGTGGAGGGAGGGGAGTGTGAAATGAGAGAGGTGACCACCATGGAGGGTAGTGTGGTGGTAACACCACCACCTCTCCCACTTCCTTTGCATTTTCCATGCACTATGTAAAGCGCTTAACAAACATCGACCCCCATTCCACTTTGTAAGGGGATAAGTTAATAAGGTTGATGCCTTGTGTTGAACACATCGACCCATTTCTTAGTAATAAGACTTAGTCAGTGGGAATTTAATAAATAGGAGGAAGTTGATATTAATAGGGAAATAGACATCGAATTTCATTTGTTTTGGTAAGTAATTAGTCATTGTATTTTGACTTGGTAAGGAGGTGATTCATAGTACCATTTTAATGAACTCTTATGTGTCGATAATAGGATAGTGAGTTGTTGCTAAGTCATAGTGGTGTCATTTTGCATGTGAATTGTGGCAACCTAGTGAGCTTAATTGTAGCCTTAGGTTTCTCGTATTTTTAGTATATATAGAAGAGAGGACTTTGGAGGTTATGCACTCATTCTCATTTTCCATTCCCATTTCCATTTTCATACATTCAATCATCCATTCTCAATTCCATTTAAGTTAGTCTTATTGAATAAAGTTCATATTTGTGGAAGATTAGTGTTAGTGTGAGGGAGAATTAGAGAAATATTTTGTAGTAAGATTTGGAGATTCTTAGAGGAATAGTGGAGAATATAGCAACTTTGGAGGAAGGATTCAATTACGTCATAAGCTTTTTTACATGCATGAGTAATTCTTCTTATTATTTATATGTTTTTGAAATGTCATTACTTAATCTTGATTGAACATGAAAGATTGTATTATTGAATGTGCTTCTTAAAGTGGTTGATTTAGAATTATTTCGAATAGAATCAAGTATGGGAAAATATAAGCTAGAATAAGCTTGATGTTAAGATGTTATTAGGAAAGAATAAGATTTTATTCTAGGGTTAGATTATCCATGGTTGGGTTTAAATTTATACATTTCCTATTTTGGCTCATGGGGTAAATATGGGTTAGTATTGGCCAATTATCCAAATAGAGCAAGAAGTGGGTGGGCATACGACTCTCACTCAAAGTACTGAGTGTAGAATTCTTTGGCTAAAGTAATGTAGGGTGCCTTTGGCTACATTGTCAGTTCACTGTGATCCGGGTTTACATACTAGGTAGGGAATGTCATACTAGTAGGAGGAAACCTAAGTATGATAGCACTAGTTATGTAGGACACAACACTAATAAGGCCTTTTTATTGTGAGAATACCAAACCAAACTCTTTGCCAAAGGGTTGGGCCGCTTCAGTTAGAAGAGGCATGAGGTACTTTCAAGTCTTGGTTGGGTGGAAAAGCGCTTGAGTGATGCTCTTCCTCATGCAGATGGTGGTTGATATTTGAGGATGTATGCCAGGAAGGACATCTGGATCACTATATATTTCTTATGTACTCTATAAGCTCTTAGAAGATTAATTTGTATTCATTCATTCCAGAAGAATTTGGAAGTATGAAAGAGAATATTGTAATTGCATTCATATGTTTATGAATATGAAATTGTATATGTATTTCATTGTGAATAAAGATGGAAAAGAAGTTTATTTCAATTATGTTATTTGATTTGAAAAGCAAAATTTTCAATAGATGGTAATTTGGCATTGTATTTCTTTTACTTATTGAAGTTAAACTTGGTAAAATGAAAGGGTAGACCAAGAGGGTCGTGACATAATTGTATATCATTTTCAGATTTAGAGACATTAATTGTTGAAATATATCATTTTTATAGCTCAATTTTCTTAATTAAGTGGTCAATTGATCATTCTATTACTATATTGTAGTTTTCAATCACTTGTCTCATTCCAAATCAATTGTTAATTGCTTCCATTGTCATTTACAATTTTATCAAAGGCATTGTGAGCATAAACTTATTCCATTAGATTTTCTTATTTGTGTATGATTTTAATCACCCTTTGTCTCGGATCCAATATCCTAATGAGAAGAAGTTATATATTTGTGGCTTCCAAAGGTTTAACACTAAAGGGCGTTTAGTTTGAGTTGGTTAATTTATTTTCTAGGAGCTTGGGTGAATCCTCTTCTCTTAATCCAACACCCAACATGCATGTCACATCCCCAAATTTTACTTAGTATTTTATTCCAATTTTGGAGACTTTACTTTTTATCTATCATAGTAAATGGTTGACAAATTGCTATGAATATGAACATATGTTTGTTAACAACAAGATGAGATGTCGATTTTTATTCTATTTTGATCTTGAAGTTGCAATGCCAAAGTTTAGAAATGCTAATTGAATGTATATCTGTTTATGCATGATGAATTTTTCTTATCTGAATGATGAATATGGTCTAATCATGTGTCTGAATGGACCAAGTTTTATCCAAGAGAAAGGGGTCATCAAGCCAACATCTCTGAAAGATTAGGGGGAGTATCATCCGGGAGAGGAATATAGATGAGTGGGAATTGTGTTGATGCCATCTTGAGTATTTTTGAACACTAAATTCATAAGGGCTCGATTAAGTACTTGGGTCTTTAGTTTTGGGTCTTAACCTTGATTTGGTTTAAGTCAACATATAACCCTAATGTCGTAATGTCGATTTAGTATTGAGTCTAAATGTGTAGACTTCATATCGTCATTGTTAGATTTTTCATTTTATCATCAAGTCATATCTACTTTAAGGGTGAATACATGTCTATATACACGCATAAACTAAGTACAATAATAGTTAAATGTGAATATGTATTTATGAATGTGACTTTTTGACACTAATGAATATTCATAAACTTGATATATTCATGCAAACATGAGGATATGCAAAAGAATGCATGTATAATTATATATATATATATATATATATATATATATATATATATATATATATATATATATATATATATATATATATATATATATATATATATATATATATATATATATATATATATATATGTAGTTAAGGGTTAGTAATTACAAAATAATAATTATTTTAATTATTAAAATTCATTGTTTGTGCTTAATGGTTATTAATTTGTAAATACATACATACATACATACATACATACATACATACATACATACATTACACATGTATTTTTTTTGTGGAAGAGTTGACGAAGTCAATCCCCCAGTGGTGGGAGACTTAGTCCACACCATGTTGTGTGGGAGACTAAGAAACCACCACTTAGTGGTGGGGTGCATTGGGTAAGGAACACAACCTGCTATAATGTGGGATAACCACTTTTAAAGTGGTAAAATAATGTGCTAGATATGCAATAACCAATTTTTAAGTGGAATTTTTAAATGCAAACCAATTTATGCAAGGGGGTTAGTGTCAGTTATTAGGATAATCACGTGGGTATAAATACAAACCCACACACACTCCCTATCTAATAGGGTAGAAGTTAATCGAATTCATATGTTTGTTTTATTTTCCTTTTATAGAATATTGAACCCATATTAAATGGTTACTTGGTCAAGTTGATTAATAAATCAATTTATGGAGGGGGGTTAATAAATATTTTTGGTTATGTTTTTTTTTGTAAGATAACCATTTTTTGGTTAATGGATAATAATGTGAGTTAAGTCACCCTCATTCTTGGAGGGAAAGGCTTTTTAAGGGACTTTTTAGGAAATATTTATCATTGTGCTTTTGTTTAAGAATTGTTTTGTTCTCAAGAAGTCTTGGAAGGAAGAAGTTTATATCTTCTCACCTTTAGAAGAATAGTTAGGAAATAATTTATTCGTGTGTAAATTGTGGATTAAGGCGAGGATAGGCTTGAAGGAGGAAAGTTAGAGGTAGGACTTGGAGCCTCATAATCTTCTACCCTCAACGTTCTCCAAAATAATTTAGGCACGTTTTAAGGTTTTATTAGATAGCTTCTTAATCATGTGCTTGTAATGTCATTTTTGGAAATCTAAATTTATGAGTGTTTCTTTATAAAAAGCTCAAGATACAAAAGACCTAATATATATAGATATATATTCTTAATATGAAGAAATGAGAAAAAGAGAATTAACTATACGATGTTGTAAATCTCTTATTCTATTCTTTATGTATTTTCATTTTTGGAATGAGACTAGAAAATATAAATATATATATATATGTATATTTGTATGAGTGTAATCGACAAGAAGTCAAAAATTGAGTTATTATTATTATTGTAATACATTTGAGAAATTATTTTATGACTTTATGAATGATCATAGTAATAGCAAAGGCTTGTCCATTGATGAAAATAGGTACACAAGAAGGACCAGTGGGTCGTAGGGTAACCAATCAGGGACTCTTTTTCATCTTAATGGGCTCTATATTATGAGCAAGATAGTGAAAACCTTTTAATTAACTTATGACAAACTAAGGGTAGTATCTCTGAATTTTCAGGTTGCAGTTACAAAGATGAAAAGTCCATAGTCGTAAAGTGTTTGTGTAAATAAATTCTTTTATGATTTTGATCTTGATATGATTATTTACCAAACCCTAGGAAATGAGAGTAGTCTCCAAGTTGAGTAAGAGGTGGGTGAACGAAGACTTCCTTTTTATGAAACTTTGGCCAAAGTATTGTATTAGTCACTACGTATGACAAATGAGGTTCACAAGTGTAGCCAGAACATAGATCATTCCAGATTGGTCATACTTAGTTAGAAGAAAGTATAGAGTAGAATGGTTAGATTGAGATATGTGGCACACGACACCAATACTACTCAGATGGCACCATATAGGTCCCTTTGTCTATACTCCTCATGAAGGGTAGGACCACTTCTAGTAGGTGTTGGAAGAATGTTGCAAATATGTGAATATATTTGAGAGATGTGTTGTCATTGATGTCAACATATTTCTCTATCTGAGACATTGATGCAGTGAAGTTCAGTGAGTTAGTTTGTTCAACACAGTAAGTATGATGAAGATTAGAGTTTGTGGATTAAAAGGTTTGTAGAGGGTTGTCTGTAGTTGATTTAGTTCAAGTTTAAGAGGTCCGCATGGAGATTTGATAGAGTTATGGGTATCCATATTGTGGTTGGTTTTTCAGTTGTTTAGTGGTGACAAAGTCATAGTATTTTGGTCTGCATTGCTCCATATTGTAATACCTTGTTCTTCTAGATTTTGAAGTATGTTTGGGACATTTGTGTGTGTATTCAATTCAAGTGGTTCATGGTTTGGAGGTCCGCAGGTGATTTTTCAAGGTTGATAGTCATTGCAGTTAGTGTTCCAGAGGTTCAGTATAAAGATGCTGGTGATTCTAGTAATTTGTGTTGGTGTGGATGTTGCTATGGTAATTCATGACTCTCGTGGATGTCTCTGGATCATGTGCCTTTTGTGTTGATGGTTCGCATTGATTATTGAGCTTGTAATTGATGTTTTTCTTTGGTATATAGGTGTTCTTCATGTTCTTGGCTAACCAAATGCTTGTAACATGTTGCAAATGTTCGAGGCGTAATTCTTGGAGGTGTAATGTGTTCAAGGCAAAATATTTGGGTCAGTGCTATATCTTGACTGACATTGCTTGTTCCACATGTAATATTGTATTCTGTGTGGTTATATTTTTTTAATTAGGTGGTGATTGTTGAGCTGACCTTGATGATTTCTCCAAGGTTGATGTCATGTGTAAATAATTGTACTAATTTTGTATTCGAGTGTGGTGCAAGGACGAGTATGAGCATGTATGTGCATTGAATGTATACATATTCTGGAGGTAGAGAAGAAGTGTGAAGAAGAAATTTGTTTCGTGCTTTTATGGAACTGAATCGAGCATTAATGAGATGCTAATTCTCAATTCATAATTTCCGGAAGTGATCCATGATTGTTTGTACAAGCAATGAGCCTTACCTAGGCAGTAAGCCTTTTATTTTGAGCAGTGAGCTGTAGAGAGTGAGCTTGAATGCATGTGCATTCCCCATTGTAATACTTCTAACAAAGTTTACCTATATTGTGGGTGCATCCCCGCCATGGTTTTTCCCCTAACAGGGTTTTCCACATACAAAAATCTTGCTGTTATGTATGTTTATGATGTGTTCTTGATTTATGGTTTCATGTTTAATTATCATATCTGTGAATAAGTTTGAATATTGTGAGTTTTTGTGACAACTGATTCATCTCCCCCCGTCTCAGTTGTCTTCCCTATTTCCATTAGTAGGAATGTGTGCAGGGGACCGTTGGTATGTGGTTGGAGGTGTAGCATCCAAATGATGCTCTCCCTCCTGCAGTTCACTAGTTGAGGCTTGCGAGACAGATACAAAAATCTCCTAGTTGTATAACTGGTAAATCTTATATATGTCATTGTAATAACCCACTTAACATCACCCAAAATTACAGTTGATTTTTTTTTTGATGATTACTTATTCCCACTTATTCTTAATTGTGTTTTATTCAATCGCATACTCTGGGCATCTATCTAAACGAGATAGGAATCCATCAAACCGGGATGGGCATTAACCATATGGGACAAGGGGGTTTCGTCTATCCAATTCGGGATAGGCATCTATTCAAAGAATAGGAAATGCTCTGGTCAGAGACTTTAGACTCATTGGGACAATTCGGGTCCTAAGTCACTCTCTAAAGACTACAGTCCCCTACTAGGAATGCACCAAGGTCGCCGTCTTTAGGAGTATATACAAAAAATAAAAATAAGATCAAGGTTGAGTTTTGCCTCGGAATTTGGCCTAAAGCCTCGGGAAGTCAAGCAAATCCATACGAGATCCCTTCCAAGTATGCATTGAATTACTTTTAATCTTCCAATTAGTGTTACTATACCCTTTGATTGAAAGACCAAGGAAATTCGAAAAAATAAGATCAACTCATCCTTAACCAAATCCTAATCCCCGTCCCTGAATGCCTGAGTACAAGGGACAACTCTCTCCCTAGACTGCCTACATACTCGTTTCGACACAGGACCAAGGCATAGAGTATGTAGTTCTGGTTTCTAACTATGATTTAATGTAAATTGTATGGTGGGTATGCAACCCTTTCTAGGGTCAATGTCCCAGACAGTTTCTCTGCGGTTGCTACCCACAATGGTATCTCTATAGCAAAAAGGCTCAAGATGTCCTTCTACTTGTGGCCTAAAACAACTTTAATTCCTATTTCCTATTAAATACGTCACCCTCAATCCGTTATCATCCACCAAAATACATCAAGGTAAAGTAAATTTCCAAAATCACCACACACATCCAAACCCTAATGGAGTTTTCTAAAGTTTAACTGATCAAATGTAAATTCATTTAAATAAATTAATATTTTTTAGATTATCGATCCAAAAGGGATTACCCGCCCCTTGGATTTTAACTTCCAAATGACTCTTATTTCTCCTCGGCGGTTTATAGGGACGATGCCACCGACATTGTTGTTGTAGCTTTATTAGGCGTTAAGTGTAGTAGTTCAACACAACGACATTGCTCGTAAGTGTGACCCAAAGGTACCATAGATACCGAACGCTGCTAAGGTTTTTGGTTTCAACTCGTCTTATTTAGTTGTCTAACTAGGAACTCATGAATCTATTAATCTTAAGTAAAGAAAATTACAACCATGAAATTGAAACTATAATATACAAGGGATTATTTCTCATAAATGAAAGGAACATTACAAATCAACTACTTTAGAATATAATAATTAAAAATTTGAAACTTGATCTAAATACATGAAAGTACTAATTGCTTGGAAACTATGATACTTAAGAAAATAATTTGAAATTACTTGAACGATACTATTTGTTTTGAACAAAACTATTAAACTTTTAAATATGGATCCTATTACTTGAAAGACATTAAATTGCTTGAAAGAAAAACTAAATTATTAAATAATGAAACTTGGAAATGAATTCAATACTTATATGTTTGAAAGAGAAAAAATATTAAACAACAAGCTTGATGACCACATTATTTTTAATTACCAATGTTTGAAGACTTGAAGAGAGGCTAATTACTTGTTAAATAGCCAATGTAAACAAGGCTCCTAAATAATTCTAATAAATTTACTTCTAGTTGCACTAGAACTAATGCCAAATCCTTTGCAAGAGATGATTAACCATTCCTTCCACTTGAAGTAGCATTAACTTATCCTTGGGTGTTATCTACAAATAATAACTTTACAAATTTCAAATTCTTAGAAGAGAGTTAAGGTTTGCTCCTAAAAAAAAATTCAATTAAAAATTGTTGTTTAATTTTCTAAGTGATCACGGAATAGGTCTCTTGAAACTCATTTTCTTGGTTAAGATAGAATCCGATAATCTAGAACCACAAATTCTAGCTTTATTCACTTCTTTGTTAAATCTCTAATGCATTTAATTATACCCTATTGCCAATAGCTATAACATATTTGTACCCTTTTGTTACCCTATCTTGAGAAGGCCAAATCATTTGGTGCTTATCTCTTAAGGCATAAATTGTTATACACACTCTTTATTACTAAATATTAATTGACCTTGAACTAACAAGTGATAATTATATAATATCCACCTAAATTTTTTAATGTATTAGGAATATAAATCTATTATGTAATCCCATAAATCTACTTTAGCAATAAATTTGTTTTGAAAGTCTCTTCATACCATTGTTTTCATCTTTTCCCATCTAATTCTTATGCTATAATTTCCTTGATTAATGAGAGTCCTATGCAAAAATTTATAAAGTAAATATTTTCTTTAATGATTTTATCTTAGTTGAAATCTCTACAATCTCCCAAAACAACAATCGATGTTCAAAACAATAAATATACATTCTTAAAAAACACTATATTTAAACCATATATCTTATAAAATGAGTACACCACTTTTAAAACAATAAAGTCTAAGATAGTTTTATATTTATATTTTAAAATACTAATTTTCCTAACAAATAAATATCAAACCCTTAATTCTCATTTAATATTATATTTCCTTAATTTAACCTTTCTTAAAAGAAAATAGGAAAATGATAGTACCTTACTTTTATAAGGAGATCCACTTTGTAATAGAATGTTCTCCTCATTATAGGAGGATAAGACTCTCTTTGCTACCCATTTTTTTTTTCAAAGATAAGGAGATCGTCTAAGAAATTTCTATTTTCTTCGAGACATGTAGGAATGACTTTTTAAATTTCCTCCCCATAATATAGTTTTTATTTTATTTTAAAATTTCATCATTAAGCCTTAAAGAAGCATCACAGGGAAGTAAAGAAATGAAGAAAGAAAATAAAGTGTGGACAGTTCATAGTTCCGTTTCTCATTGAATTGATGATGATTAATTTGTTTATTTTTATTTTCTGAATTTTAGTTTGCCACCTATCCACGTGGTTCATAATGAGGGACACGTCTATTCTGGCTCCAAAACGACAGTACGGATTGACTAACACACGTGTTAGTCGCACGTTTTACTGCTGGTATTTTGGTATGGTTTTGTCATTGATGTCAACACCTATTAACACTTATCAACTCTGGCACTTTAAAGAATCAGAAATGTTCATCGACAAGCAAGTGACTCATGCACAGTCACCGGTATCTGGTACACCGACAGGATATGATGTTCACTGGCACTTGGAATGACATGAAAAACACCTGGTTATGTCGAAGACATCGTTTGGACAAATTATCTTGGAGATTTGTTCATTGGCACATTCGTATTTGCATATTTGTTGTTACCGGTAAATAGGTCCAGGTCATACATCGGTAGGCTTCTCTATTCTAGATCAGCACGACACGATATGGAGATGTTTTATTATTGCTGTAAATGCATCAAGCTAACATGTTGAATCAGTTATTGCATCAGATATTGTTTTATTTGTAAATTGATTTTATTGTAATATCCTTTAGAGCCAACCTACTAAAATTGGTCTTAGGTTATGATATAAATGTAAGATCTTAGTTGTAAGATCAAGTGTGGAATGTGAAGGAAGAAATAATTCGGTATATGCGAGAATAAGCAGAGCTTTACACGCAGACATCATTTGAAGGTGAAACAAGGTTTTTGTGAAGGCAATCAGAACTACACCGGTACTGAATCCAGCATAGTAAGATGCTATTTTGAGCAGTACATCCTTATTGGATTTAACCATCCAATTGTAGTCAGTGTGACTCCTATTTGTGTTTGAGCAGTGAGCTCTAGGCGCTTGGCCTTTATGCATGTGCATACCCCATTTGTATACACATACTATCTGCAGTAGTATCATCTGATTGTGGGTAAGGTTTCCCACCGTGGTTTTTCCCCTTACAGGGTTTCCATGTACAAATATTGGTGTTATGTGTTGTGGATGTTATTGTGTTTCTATTTCATGCATTAATCTTTACCGATACTATAAATAACTGATAAAACTGTCTGTCGGCATAAAAGTTTGGTTTACCGGTATTAAGCATTAAAGTTGGTTAAGTTGTTTTGGTTTTATTTGACAACTGATTCACGCCCCCTCTCAATTGTCCCCGAGACCTAACAATTGGTATCAGAGCCTAGTACTCTTTTTGCAGAAGTTTAACAACTTGAGGAGATCCAATGTCTACTAACTATTTCAGGAAGGACAATCCTAAACTTGATGGAACTAACTATGGCACATGGAAGATCAGGATGGACACACATTTGAATTGCATTGGAAAGGACATATGGGAAGTTACAAAGAATGGCTATACTGCTCCTACTCCCGGTCAGCCTAATCTGCCTACCTTAGGAAAAGATGAGGAAAATGATTGCAAAGCTAGAGAAGCACTTTTGAGGGCATTATCAGATCAGCAAATAATGGGATTATCAGATAGATCAATTGCTAAAGCTATTTGAGATCACTTGGAAACATTGAATGAAGGAGATTCCATAGTCAAAATTGCAAAACTTGAAAGCTTCTGGGTCAGGTATGAAAATCTGAAAATGGAAGAAGATGAAAGGATTTCTGCTTTTATGGAAAGAGTAAATGAAATTGTTTTGGGTATTAAATGTTGTGGAGGAACCTTAAGTGAAGATGAAATTGTTTCAAAAGTTTTAAGAGGATTGCCACCGGCATATAAAATGAAGGTTACTACTATAAATGAGTTAAGAACAATGCCTAATACATCAGTAACTAGGGATACATTGATTGGAAAACTTTCAGCTTTTGAAATTGAGGAATTTGGTCCTATTGCTACTATAAAGACAGATTTAGCTTTTAAGGCATCAACATCATCAGCACCATCATTTGACAAGTCTGATTGGAAAGCCTTTTATGCAAGAGAACTTGAAGAAAGCAAGAGAGAAAATGAAGAACTTGAAGAACTTGAAGCACTATTTGCAAGAAAAATGCCTAAAGGTCCAGTTGGAAGTAAGTATGAAGGTAAAGCACCCTTTAAATGCTTTAATTGTAATAAGATTGGTCATATGGCTTCTAGATGCCCTGATAGACATGCTAGACTAAGAGAAGAAGCTAGGAGAACATACAAGCCTAACCCTGAATATCAGAGATACAAATTTAAGAAGAATAAAGATCAATCTTGTTATCTTGCTGATGAAGGAGTCACTGATGACTTTGATGAAGATCCGACAGACAATGGATGGGTTTTTGTTGCTATAACAGAAGATCAACCGTCACCTACTGTTCCACTAGTAGAGCAGGCCCTGCCAGCTAAAGTTGAAATTAAGGTTGAATGGGTCATTGATTCAGGATGCTCACATCATATGAATGCTGATAAAAGCAAATTCTTGAACTTTCAGGAATATAATGGAGGTCTAGTGTAATGCCCCGCTAGGAACCCCGAAGGAAAACCCACAACAAGGGTGAAACAATTTTTTTTTTTTTTTTTAAAAGTATAAACATCATAAGTGCATTTACACAACATGCACAATAATACAAGCAAAAGACTTACACCAAAATTCCTTAAGGGGTACCAACGAAGAATTAACTTCCAAAATAAATTTCACAACCTCATAAATCCACATATGCATCATTAACTCAATGATCACAAGAAGCCAAAGTAAATAAAGATTCATCATTGAAAGATTGAAAGGATACACCATAATCTCCACTTCAACAAGCATTTACTAACTTCATCAAGAAACTGATAAAAACATCCAAACATAGGATTACATTTCTCTTCCAATACATAGCTTCTCAATAAACATAAAGGATAGATCTCATCCAATTACAAGGTTACATAAGATCAATATTACAATGATACAATGACCATATAGGCCTACAAATACCAATAATCTCCAAAACATGAGATGAAGCATGAGTCACGAACCACGGGAACACCTGCAAAGCCAATCCTCACATGAAGGCACAAATCCGAACATCCAATGGGAAGTGGCACTACCACCTGACCATGTAATTCCCAAATGGAATCACCCCACCATGCTAGGAGATAGTTGAGGACCCTCAAACAAGCATAAGCATGACATGGTCAACAAAACAATACGACTCCATGACAACACAATAAGACTCCACAAGAATCCAGGTGACTCAACTTCACAAACACAAGTGAATTGACATCACAAAACACAAGTGAACCAAATGAGAGAGTGTCATCGCATAGCTTAAGCTGGTTACCTTGGTAGGCCCTCATAGGTCCCGTCTCTTTGTCCTGGTAACCTCTCCCGAACCTCCGGCTCCAACTAAGTCTCATGCGGACCCTACCAGCCTTCGTGAAGACAAGGTGGTTGGTTTGCCATTCCAGGCCTTCTCGCAATATTATGAGCCTGTACTAGCACTCACCTATGCACGAGGTACATTTATCTTTATTAATGTTATGATACTACCCACCTAATCATTTCATTAGATTATTAGTTATTATATGACTTTCGCTAGGTCGTAATGCCTACCACTTTGGGTGCAATCCCCAAGTGAAAGCCACTCTCTCAAAGGACACTACACAAGCATGGTCACTCCTCGAGGACCCTACGGCGAAACAGACAATCATAACACCACTATCAGAAACAAGTGGTCAAACAAGGACATACTGACTCTTAACTAACCATAAGGCAAAGACACTACATGGTTAAGACAATGGAGCCAACATATATCACTTGGTCAAAGGTAGCAATTACACCACCATAGGATGACTGAACCACAGACCAAAATATCACAACACACACTTGCAAGGACAGCTAAATACATCAAATCCGCACTCAAACAATCTTTGAGAATATCAGCATCATAAGCACTTGCAACATCATTGATTGAAATTAAATATAACACTCTTGCAACAGTTACATTATTCAATTCCCAAATCAATATTCCATCAGGAATGAAATCCACATTTAAACATTTAACCGGTTATAACATGAATTCCAAACATGCATTTAAATCATTTTCAGAATATATCCAAATCTACCAATTTGAATCTCTAATTCATGCCTTGATTTCCGTTGGTAAAATTATTAACCACATAATAAAAATCACATGAAAATCACATTACATCACACAAAACCACTTTAAACATTCCATTTATAAAATTTAAGTTCTTAACACAAACTGGTTTTGAAGAACGGTGAGGCCTCAAAACCAAGCGGGGGTCAAACCAACCCACGGTTGTGCTGCTGCCGGGACGACATACACCACTTACCGGTAGTGCTACTACCATTGGTAACACTGCCGCTACCAACCGGTAATACTACCACTTCGAACCGGTAACACTTACCACTTCGAACCGGTAACACTTACCTCTTCGATCCGGTGACACTTACCTCTTCAAATAGGTAATTTACCTCTTTGAACTGGTGACACTTACCTCTTCGAACCGGTAACACTTACCTCTTTGAACAGGTAACTTACCTCTTCAAACTGGTGACACTTACCTCTTCGAACCGGTGACACTTAGCTCTTCGAACAGGTAATTTACCCCTTCGAACATGTAACACTTCATTTCCATAATTATTTCATGGGCACACACATACAATGCCAATTTCCAAAATTTCAAGGAAGAGTTTACTAGCAAGGTAAATGGTGAAATAAACATATTGGAAATAATGACTAACCAAATCATGACAAAATAGAAACAAGGATGCACCCAACAAGCCCAATCTAAAATTCTTTCTTCTCAAAGAAGAGGAAAATCAATAAATTGATTTTGAAGAACAAAACTCACAACAAAAAGAGAAATGAACAATTTCTTTCCTAAATGCAACCATATGATATAGATTTCACAAAACCAGCAGTAGTAAACACTAATTCTTTCATTTCAATCATTCCACAAACATCTACAGGAAGATTGAATAAATTTCCATGCACAGGAAGCAAACTAAAAATTACAAAACAAATTCAAAACAAGAAGGAAATCTCCAACCTTGAAGCAATTAGCAGCAAAGAGATAAAGAACAACCAATCTTGCTACCAGGTCGAATTTCCAGCTCCTCTAGGAAGTTTTTCCAGAATTTTCTCTCCAAAATTCTCTTCTTCTCCTGTCGTGAATCCCCATAATGGATGCCCAAAAATATCTTTTAACCCAAGCTTCTAGGTTAAAGTTTTTCATCCAATCAAATTTAAATATTTTAAAACTAAAAGATAATCAGATTTATTTCTTTTCCAAAAAAATAATAATTCTTTCCAACAATTAAAATGAAAAGTAAAAGTCAAATGGAAAAGCAAAAAAAGGAAAGCTTTTATTAATTTCTTTTTCCATATATACTTCCTTCAACAAAAGCATTTAACCTTTTTAAATGGCTAGACAATTTATGTATTTCACAAAAATATCAATGCAACTTTGCACAATAAATTAAGCCATTTAACCATTTAATCTAGTATTCATTAATTTAAATAAATCAATAATCATAGAGCATATTAATTAAATGATTACTCCTACACAAGATAGCATCATCCATTTAAATTAAATAACCATTTAAATAAACGGAAACTCGCAAAACCAAGACAGATCAAATGACGACTCTCAAATGACTAAACCAAGGCACCATGACACGCATAACAGCCATACGGGGAAACACAACCGACTGACAACACTCACACGCGTGTAATTGCGGTCAAGCTAGGGTACAACAACTATCTTCTCCAGTCCCATTGGATATATAAGGCATGCTCAAACTTGCGAAACCAGGTGGAGTCAATACCCCGTAACTACCTGGTACTAGTACCTGCAATGTCTTGCACCAAAGAACCACACGTGCATATAGACAATATACATAAATACAGACATGGCACACACACTGATGAAGGAGAATCATGACGTTCCCTATCTCATCGGAGTGAGTGAAGGAAAATCATCCCCTCGCATCCCAATACACTTGCAAACATGCAACATATAAATAACACATCTCAATATAAGGGAAAAGTGTCAATCCATGATAATGATCCATAAAAATAACATTACTCATAAGCACTGAAATACTGCATAAAATCATACACCATGGCTCCAGATAAAGCATGAAATAACATCGCATAATATCTGAATCAAAATACAATAATGTTCCACAGAACAGTCATGAAAGTAACTCAAAACATACAAAAGAAGCTGATCGAGGAGGGGTACTACATCCTCCCCCCCAAGCCTAGGCTTACTCCAGGAAGCCTAAAATAGATAAGAATAAAGCTCTCTCATCTTCACTGCATCTTCCCTAGTCGCAGAGGACTCATCATTGGGGTCCCATAGGACCCTTACTTGCTCGATGGTGCGATCCCTGAGGGTCAAATCTCGATGCTAAAGGATGCGCACGGGCTCCATGGAAAGCTACTCGTCCTCGACCTGCAAAGCATTCCAACCAAGAACATGGGTCACATCACAATAATAAGGACGAAGAACAAAAACATGAAAAACATCATGAATGCGGGATAGACTCGACGGCAAGGCAAGACGGTATGCAACGGGTCCTATCCTCTCAAGGATCTCAAAAGGGCCTACAAAATGAGGCGCCGACTTAGAACCCTTTCCATAACGGATCAGACTCTTCCGCAGACGCACTCTCAAGAACACACGGTCGCCAATCGAAAACTGACGATCAACTCTATGAGCATCAACATACTTCTTCTGCCTATCCTGGGCAGCAACCAAATGCCCACAAATCTGCTCAACCTGTTGCTCCATCTCACGAAGCAAATCCGGGCCTAAACACACCCTATCCTCCATTCGATCCCAACTCAAAGGAGTACGACAAGGACGACCATAGAATGCCTGGAAGGGCGACATGCCTATAGAGCTGTGATATCCATTATTATAAGCAAACTCCATAAGGCAAAGATATTCCTCCCAATGCAACTGCTGATCCATAACATACATGTGAAGCATGTCCTCCAAGACCCGATTCACACGCTCAGTCTGACCATCGGTCTCTGGGTGATAAGCTGAGCTGAAATTCAACTGGGTCCCCAAAGCATGTTGAAGTGAGGTCCACAAGGCCGATGTAAAGATAAGGTCTCTATCAGAAATGATCCGCCTTGGGATCCCATGCAACCTCACCACATCTTCCATGAAAACTCGTGCCACCACTGCTGCAGTATAAGAAGATCGAATAGGAACAAAATGAGAAATTTTGGTCAATCTATCAAAAATGACCATGATGGCATCATGATGCCACGAAGAAACAAGCAACCCTACTATGAAATCCATGGAAATGATGTCCCATTTCCAATCCGGTATCAAATTCGGCTGTAAAAGCCCTGCAGGGTGCTGATGCTCCGCCTTCACCTGCTGACATTCCAAACACTTGGACACAAAATCAGCAATGTCACGTTTCATACCAACCCAATGATATATCTGTCTAAGATCTGCATGCATCTTCTTGACACCAGGGTGTGCCGAATAAGGTGCACGATGGGCCTCTGACATGATCAAAACGCGAAGACCCTCCAAAGGAGGTACATAGATCTGTCCAAGATGTCTAAGAAGACCATCTGACTCAAGAGTATATCCAGAATATCTACCCTCCAATGGTCTTCTAGACTCCATCATGACTCTAACATCCAGATACCAAGTGTCTTGAGGAAGAACTCCAAGAATTCTCTCACTCAAGTCCACACCAAGGAATAATGCTGCAACCTCATGCCGCCTACGGCTCAAAGCATCTGCCACCACATTCTCTTTCCCTTGAATATAACGAACCCCAAAATCATACTCGCAGAGGAATTCCATCCATCTTTGCTGTCGAGCATTCAAGTTCGGTTGTGTGAAAATATACTGCAAACTGCGGTGCTCACTATGCAGCTCAAACCGACGCCCCAACAGGAAATGTCTCCAACGAACCAACACATGCACTACAACTGCCAACTCCAAGTCATGAACTGGATAGTTCAACTCGTGATCCTTGAGTTTGCGAGACTCATAGGCAACCACACGTCCATCCTGCATAAGCACCGCACCTATACCTTCCAAAGAGGCATATGTGCATACCATGAAATCTCTGGATGGGTCAGGAACAGCCAAAATCGGAGCACTAACAAGGAGTTCCTTCAAGGTATGAAAAGCCAATTCACACTACTCTGACCAAACAAACTTCTTCCCTTTCCTCTGAAGAGAAGTAATCGGATGGCCTATCCGAGAAAAGTTATGAACAAAGCGACGGTAATATCTGGCCAAACCCATGAAACTTCAAACTTTAGAAACATTGGTCGACGCTGGCCAATCAACAATGGCTTGGATCTTAGAAGGATCCATGGATACACCTTCTCCCGAAACTACATGACCAAGATAGCCCACCTCTGACTGGATGAAATCACACTTTGTCAAATTCGCAAAAAGCTGATTCTCCCTCAAGCACTGCAATACCTGACGCAAGTGACCCTCATGCTCTTCCATGGATCTAGAATAAATCAATATGTCATCCAAGAACACAAGGACAAAGTGGTCAAGATAGGTGCGAAAAACCCCATTCATAAGACTCATGAACATTGAAGGCGCGTTCGTCAACCCAAATGGCACCACTGTGAACTCATAGTGACCATAACGAGTACGAAACACCATCTTATGAATGTCTGCATCATGAATGCGCAACTGGTGATACCCAGACTTCAGGTCTATCTTAGAGAACACCTTGGCTCCCTTCACCTTATCAAATAGGTCATCAATTTGAGGCAACAGATATTGGTTCCGAATGGTTACCTTATTCAACTGTTGATAATCAATGCATAATCAAAGAGAACCATCCTTCTTCTTGATGAAGATAACCGGCGCACCCCAAGGAGAAACACTAGGGCGAATGAATCCGTTGGCCAACAACTCCTCAACTTGCAACTTCAACTCACTCAACTCCTGAGTAGTCATCTGATATGGTGCTCTCAAAATAGGTTCCGCACCAGGAACCAAGTCAATGCAAAAATCTGTGTCTCGTTTCGGAGGCATACCGGGAATATCCAAAGGAAACACATCTGCATACTCTTGAAGAATAGGGTGACCATCAAGAGCGATTTATCGACTCTCTCCCTCATCCACATCCTCAAGAGCAACTGTGAAAAGATGACACCCTTGATGCATGCACCACCTAAGTTGCATAGCGGAAATCATACGTAAGGATATCGATCGCTGAACTCCAACGATCCCCACTCTCTTGCCAAGGTCATCTACACACTCTACTATCTTCTGACGACAATCTACACGAGTGCTGTGAGATGATAACCAATCCATCCCCAACACAACTCCATAGGACCCCAAAGGAATGATTCGAAGGTCCACTGAAGTGACAAAAGGTCCTAGGTCCAACTCACAACTGGGAACGAAGGCATCTACAAACACTCGCACACCGGTAGCCAACTGTACTTGCCACCTATCTACCTGATTAGTAGACACAAACCTGCACCGCTCCACAATGGATGCAAAAAAAAATAATCTGAAGCACCGGAATCAAAAAGCATAGAGATAGGGGTACCACGCAACACACCTGTGGTCTCAATCACAGTACTCTGATGCTCAGCCTGGCGGTCATCCACTGCTGCAAAAACTCTATGGGATCTACTTGCATCCCCCACTGTCTGCTATGATGCGGCTAGCCTTTGACTAACCGACTAATGCGAACGCCAAGGACACTAAGCAGCCTTGTGGCCAAACTGACCACAAGTGAAGCAAGCTCCACTGCCAGGTCCTCTACTCCCAGATGGTCCACTAGACTACTGAAAGCTCTTCCCACTAGGGGCCTGAGATGCTCCTTGAGAAGACTACCCTGGAAAGGTCTACCTACCCCTTGGCCATCTCTTGCTCTTCCGGGACTGAGAGCTGCCACCCTGCTGGCCCTGAGTCTACTTCGGTCTCAGCGACTGCTATTGTTGTCCACCCTTGGTGGGTGTCTGAGGACCCCTAAAAGATGCAGCAGTCTGGGATTGATTCCCTCTACCTCTAGATCCACTGAAAGGATCACTCCCAATCTGAACTCCAAACTGGCCACCATGAGCACGGCTAAGGTTTTTCTCTACCAACCTGGATTTCGCCACGACTACTTCTACTGAAGCAGGCTCAAAAACTCTCAGTCCTCCACTGATGCGGTCATTAAGACCCCTCAAGAAGTGTTGCACAAGCATAACCTCATCATTGCCGATCCTGGCATACTATTTGAGCTCATAGAACTTGTGCTCAAACTGATCCACTAACAACCCAAACTGGCGTAGAGCATAGAACCCATCTGCTCGCGACTACCTCCACTGGGGTGAGAAGAATCGTGCCCTGAACCTCTCCAAAAAGATCTCCCAAGATGCGGTGTTAATGCTCACACCGATCCTCTCCTCCTCTAATTTCCACCAGATAGATGCAAAGCTCTCTAGACGCATGATCGCGCATCTCGCCTTAGTGTTGCTACTATAAGGATACATAGCAAAACACTGATCTAAACTGATAAGCCAGGTCTCTGCCTCGAGACCGGTACCTTTTCCATCAAAGAAGGGAGGATTGGACCTCATCAAGTCCCTCATGTGCCCTAAGATAGCTGGATCCGGGTCCACTGGGACCTCTCTCCTTCTAGGAGATATCTCTCTCTCTGGAAACTGGTGAAGCGGTTCCTCTACCCGACCATGGATGGGTTGATCCACCTCGGGTCTGGGGCCTAGTCTAGCTAGCACTTCCTAAAACATCTGACACAACTCCTCCCTTTTGGGAACCTGCTCTACTGAAGGCGGTTCCTCTTGATGAATCGACTGATCACTATCCACACTCGCATGAGTGGGTGGAGGCAAAGGACTATGGAGGTCGGAACCTCGATCGCTTCCTCCTCCTCTACCTCTAGTGCGGCCACCAACACGACCACCTCCCTTGGATTTCCTAGCCATGACCTAACACTGCACAAGAGAAAAAAAAGAAAAAGGTTTAGATCAAAGGCAAAGAAAGTCACAAGGAAGTCACACCACAAGACCTACACAAAAAGGTCAAGGCAAATGGACTCACTACAAACCCAGAGTACCCAGTGTTGAAACATGGGCTCTGATACCAAATTTAATGCCTCGCTAGGAACCTCGAAGGAAAACCCACAACAAGGGTGAAACAAATTTATTTAAAAAAAAAAGTAAAAAAAAGTATAAACATCATAAGTGCATTTACACAACATGCACGATAATACAAGCGGAAGACTTACACCAGAATTCCTTAAGGGGTACCAACGAAGAATTAACTTCCAGAATAAATTCCACAACATCATAAATCCACATATGCATCATTAACTCAATGATCACAAGAAGCCAAAGTAAATAAAGATTCATCATTGAAAGCTTGAAAGGATACAACATAATCTCCACTTCAACAAGCATTTACTATCATCATCAAGGAACTGATAAAAACATCCAAACATAGGATTACATTGCTCTTCCAATACATAGCTTCTCAATAAACATAAAGGATAGATCTCATCCAATTACAAGGTTACATAAGATCTATATTACAATGATACAATGACCATATAGGCCTACAAATACCACTAATCTCCAAAACATGAGATGAAGCATGAGTCACGAACCACAAGAACACTTGTGAAGCCAATCCTCACATGAAGGCGCAAATCCAAACATTCGATGGGAAGTGGCACTACCACCCGACCATGTAATTCCCAAATGGAATCACCCCACCATGCTAGGAGATAGCTGAGGAACGTCAAACAAGCATAAGCATGACATGGTCGACAAAACAATACGACTCCGTGACAACACAATAAGACTCCACAAGAATGCAGATAACTCAACTTCACAAACACAAGTGAACTAACATCACAAAACACAAGTGAACCAAATGAGAGAGTGTCATCGCATAGCTTAAGATGGTTACCCTAGTAGGCCCTCATAGGTCCCGACTCTCTGTCTTGGTAACCTCTCCCAAACCTCCAGCTCCAACTAAGTCTCATGCGGACCCTACCGGCCTTTCGTGAAGACAAGGTGGTTGGTTTGCCATTCCAGGCCTTCTCGCAACATTATGAGCCCTGTACTAGCACTCACCTATGCACGAGGTACATTTATCTTTATTAATGTCATGATACTACCCACCTAATCATTTCATTAGATTATCAGTTATTATTTGACTTTCGCTGGGTCGTAATGCCTACCACTTTGGGTGCAATCCCCAAGTGAAAGCCACTCTCTCAAAGGACACTACACAAGCATCGTCACTCCCCAAGGACACTATGGTGAAACAGACAGCCATAACACCACTATCAGAAACAAGTGGTCAAACAAGGACATACTGACTCTTGACTAACCATAAGGCAAAGACACTACATGGTTAAGACAACGGAGCCAACATATATCACTTGGTCAAAGGTACCAATTACACCACCATAGGATGACTGAACCACAGACCAAAATATCACAATACACACTTGCAAGGACAGCTAAATACATCAAATCCGCACTCAGACAATCTTTGAGAATATTAGCATCATAAGCACTTGCAACATCATTGATTGAAATTAAATATAACACCCTTGCAACAGTCACATTATTCAATTCCCAAATCAATATTCCATCAAGAATGAAATCCACATTTAAACATTCAACCGGTTATAACATGAATTCCAAACAGGCATTTAAATCATTTTTAGAATATATCCAAATCTACCAATTTGAATCTCTAATTCATGCCTTGATTTCCATCGGTAAAATTATTAACCACATAATAAAAATCACATGAAAATCACATTACATCACACAAAACCACTTTAAACATTCCATTTATAAAATTTAAGTTCTTAACACAAACTGGTTTTGAAGACCGGTGAGGCCTCAAAACCAAGTGGGGGTCAAACCAACCTGCGGTTGTGCTGCTGCCGGGACGAAAGACACCACTTACCGGTAGTGCTGCTACCACTGGTAACACTGCCGCTACCAACCGGTAATACTACCACTTCGAACCGGTAACACTTACCACTTCGAACTGGTAACACTTACCACTTCGAACAGGTAACACTTACCTCTTCGAACAAGTAATTTACCTCTTCGAACCGGTGACACTTACCTCTTTGAACAGGTAATTTACCTCTTCGAACCGATAACATTTACCTCTTCGAACAGGTAATTTACTTCTTCGAACCGGTGACACTTACCTCTTCAAACAAGTAATTTACCTCTTTGAACCGATAACACTTACCTCTTCGAATAGGTAACTTACCTCTTCGAACCGGTGACACTTACCTCTTCGAACCGATAACACTTACCTCTTCGAACAGGTAATTTACCTCTTTGAACCGGTAACACTTACCTCTTCGAACAAGTAATTTACCTCTTCAAACCGGTGACACTTACCTCTTTGAACAGGTAATTTACCTCTTCGAACCGGTAACACTTACCTCTTTGAACAGGTAATTTACCTCTTCGAACCGGTAACACTTCATTTCCAGAATTATTTCACGGGCACACACATACAATGCCAATTTCCAAAATTTCAAGGAAGAGTTTACCAGCAAGGTAAATGGTGAAATAAACATACTGGAAATAATGACTAACCAAATCATGACAAAATAGAAACAAGGATGCACCCAGCAAGCCCAATCTAAAATTCTTTCTTCTCAAAGAAGAGGTAAATCAATAAATTGATTTCCAAGAACAAAACACACAACAGAAAGAGAAATGAACCATTTCTTTCCTGAATGCAACCATATGATATAGATTTCACAAAACTAGCAGTAGTAAACACTAATTTTTTCATTTTAATCATTCCACAAACATCTACAGGAAGATTGAATAAATTTCCATGCACAGGAAGCAAACTGAAAATTACAAAACAAATTCAAAACAAGAAGGAAACCTCCAACCTTGAAGCAATTAGCAGGAAAGAGATGAAGAACAACCAATCTTGCTACCAGGTCGAATTTCCAGCTCCTCCAAGAAGTTTTTCCAAAATTTTCTCTCCAAAATTCTCTTCTTCTCTTGCCGTGAATCCCCAGAATGAATGGCCAAAAATATCTTTTAACCCAAGCTTCTAGGTTAAAGTTTTTCATCCAATCAAATTTAAATATTTTAAAACTAAAAGGCAATCAGATTTATTTCTTTTCCGAAAAAATAATAATTCTTTCCAACAATTAAAATGAAAAGCAAGAGTCAAATGGAAAAGCAAAAAAAGGAAAGCTTTTATTAATTTCTTTTTCCATATATACTTCCTTCAACAAAAGCATTTAACCTTTTTAAATGGCTAGGCAATTTATTTATTTCACAAAAATATCAATGCAACTTTACACAATAAATTAAGCCATTTAACCATTTAATCTAGCAATCATTAATTTAAATAAATCAATAATCATAGAGCATATTAATTAAATGATTATGCCTACACAAGATAGCATCATCCATTTAAATTAAATAAACATTTAAATAAATAGAAACTCGCAAAACCAAGACAAATCAAATGACAACTCTCAAATGACCAAACCAAGGCACCATGACATGCATAACAACCAGACAGGGAAACACAACCGACTGACAACACTCACACGAGTGTAACTGCGGTCAAGATAGGGTACAACAACTATCTCCTCCACTCCCATCGGATATATAAGACATGCTCAGACCTACGAAATCAGGTGGAGTCAATACCCCGTACCTACCCGGTACTAGTACCTGCAATGTCCTACACCAAAGAACCACACGTGCATATAGACATTATACATAAATACAGACATGGCACACACACCGATGAAGGAGAATCGTGACGTTCCTTGTCTCACCGGAGTGAGTGAAGGAAAATCATCCCCTCGCATCCCAATACACTTGCAAATGTACACAAGATATAAATAACGCATCGCAATATAAGGGAAAAGTGTCAGTCCATGATAATGATCCATAAAAATAACATTACTCATAAGCACTGAAATACTACATAAAATCATATACCATAACTCCAGATAAAGCATGAAATAACATCGCATAATATCCGAATCAAAATACAATAATGTTCCATAGAACAGTCACGGAAGTAACTCAAAACATACAAAAGAGGTTGATCGAGGAGGGGTACTACATCTAGTAAGATTTGGAGATGATAAAGTTTGCTTGATCAAAGGTAAAGGTACAATATCTCTTGATGGTAAGCATAATACTGACAATGTTTACTATGTAGAAGGTTTAAAGCATAATCTTTTGAGTGTTGGTCAATTAGTTGAGAAAGGATTTCAGTTACAATTCAAGAATGGAAAATGCAAAATTATGAACAGAACTGGTTTGGAAATTGCAACCGGTAATCAAACTAGAGGAAATATCTTTCATTTGAATAATAGTGAAAAGACATGCTTGATTGCACATATTGATGAAAGTTGGCTATGGCATAAGAGACTTTGTCATGTAAATTTTGATTACATGGTAAAAATCAGTACTACTAAGGCAGTTAGAGATTTACCTAAGATTGTCAAACCTCACAATCCGGTATGTAAGGAATGTCAATTTGGAAAACAAGTTAGAGCATCTTGTAAAAGTATTCCAGAAAAATTGAATAATGCTCTTGACTTAATTCACACCAATTTATGTGGTCCAGCTAGAACTAAAAGTTTACAAGGTGATAGATATTTCATGCTAATCATTGATGACTATTCTAGAATGTTGTGGGTTACTTTTCTCAAAGAAAAATTAGCACTTGGGAAGTTCAAACTATTCAAAGCAATGGTAGAGAATGAAATCGGTAAGAAAATCAAATGTCTAAGATCAGATCAAGGAGGAGAATTTACATCTAAGGAATTTAATGCATTCTATGAAGTGGATGGAATCAGAAGACAATTATCAGTACCCCGGACACCACATCAGAATGGAGTTGTTGAAAGGAAAAACATAACTATCTTGGATGCGGCTAGAAGTATGTTATTTGAAGCAAATCTACCACATGTATATTGGAGAGAGGCAGTAAGCACAACAGTCTATACATTCAACAAAGTTCACATCAAATGAGAAACCGGTAAGACCCCTCATGAACTATGGTTTGGTATTACTCCTACTCTTAAATATTTCAGAATATTTGGAAGTAAATGCTATATTAGAAGAGATGAGTATATTGGCAAATTTGATCCTAGAAGTGATGAAGGAATATTTCTTGGTTATTCATCTAAGAGCAAGGCATATAGATGTTTTAACAAAAGATTGCAGAAAATTGTTGAGAGTACAAATGTGAAGATTGATGAACAATTCAGAGGAACTTCAAGGTATATAGACTCTAAACCGACAACAGAGATTCTGACAAATGAATCTACATTGAACCCACCGATACATAATGAAGATATAGTTACACCGGCATCATCTGAAAATTCCACTGCAACTAAGGAACAACAACAAACAAAGACACCTCGGTATGTAAGACTAAATCACTCTGAAGATTAGATAATTGGAAACAAGTATAAAGGAGTTATGACAAGAGGAAGACTGACAAATGAAGAGGTATGTCTTATTTCTCAAATTGAACCATCATCAATTAATGAGGCATGTGGAGATAAACACTGGATTAAAGCTATGGAAGAGGAACTAGAACAAATTGAGAAAAATAACACATGGACATTAGTTCCCCGACCTAAAGACAAAAATGTGATTGGAACAAAATGGGTATTCAGATAAAAACTCAATGAAGATGGTAAGGTAATCAGAAATAAAGAAAGATTAGTGTGTAAGGGATATTCTCAGAAAGAAGGAATTGATTATAATGAAACCTTTGCACCGGTAGCTAGAATTGAGGCAGTCAGATTATTCTTAGCCTTTGCAGCACACAGGAACTACAAAGTATATCAAATGGATATTAAATGTGCATTTCTGAATGGAGATCTTGAAGAAGAAGTTTACATTGAACAAACTGATGGATTTTCTTTGACAGATGACAAAGATATGGTTTGCAGGTTAAGGAAAGCTTTGTATGGGTTGAAGCAAGCTCCAAGAGCTTGGTATGCGAGATTGGATAAGTATCTTTTGAAGATTGGTTTTTCTAAAGGTAATGCTGATAACAACTTATACTATAAAGTGACTAATGATGACATCTTGGTTATAGAAGTTTTTGTTGATGATATAATCTTTGGTGGAGAAGGTGGATTGTGTAAAGACTTTTTTATTAAAATGCAGCAAGAATTTGAAATGTCTATGATTGGAGAAATAAAATTCTTTTTAGGATTGCAGATTTCACAGACGGATAAAGGTATATTCTTGAGTCAATCCAAGCACCTGAAGGAGTTACTAAAGAAATTTGGGATGGAAAACTCTAAACCGGTAAGCACACCTATGACTACAAATGACAAATTATCACTAAGGGATGAATCTACACCTGTTAATCCGACTAGGTACAAATCTATGATAGGAGGCCTACTATATTTAACACAAATAAGACCTGATATTATGAATGTAGTATGTATTGTTTCAAGATTTCAAAGTAATCCTAGAGAAAATCATGAATTAGTAGTAAAAAGGATTTTTTGGTACTTACAAGGCACTACAAATCTTGGCTTATGGTATCCTAGAGATGAAAACTTTGAATTATGTGCATACACAGATGCAAATAGGGCAGGAGATGTGGATGATAGAAAAAGCACCACTGACAGAGCATTTTTTCTTGGCAGCAGATTAATTTCTTGGTTGTGTAAGAAACAGAGTTGTACATCTTTATCAACAACTGAATCAGAATATGTTATAGCAGCAACTAACTGTACACAGGTATTATGGCTTAAGCAAATGTTGAAGGACATAAAGGTAAAATGCAAGGAACCCATAACTATATATTGTGATAGCACTGCAGCTATTGATATATCTAAGAATCCGGTATTACATTCTAAAACTAAACATGTTTCTATCAAACTGAATTTTCTGAAAGAGAATGTTGAAGCAAAACAAGTAAAACTGGTTTATGTGAATACTAAAGAGAAGATTGCAGATATTTTCACTAAACCTCTGCCTAAGGAGACCTTTGAATATCTCAAAGACTAGCTTGGGGTCATACCCCCATCGGTAGAGACTTAGACAGTTGATGTTTGTCATCAACGGACAGAACCAACAGAGAAATCTTTTACTCCGGCTTTGATGAGGAAGCTACTTCTCAAGGGGAGTAATTGGTATACTGAATTGGTTGGTATTTTGTATTTGAATCTGGTTTTGTATTGGCTTTGTCATTTGATGTAAGAGGGGGAGAGATATCTATGGAAAAATACTTTATCTTTTGGGGAGAGATTATTCATTTGGGGAGAGATTGTTATTTTGAGAAAAAATGATTACTCTTTGTATCTGTATTTTGATTTCTGGTTATGATCTCTTTTTGGGAGATTGTTGGTTTTTGGTATTTGGTATTTCTATTTTGGCACTTTGATGGTTTTTTCATCTTGTGTTGCCATCAATGCCAAAGGGGGAGATTGTTGGTATTTTGGTATGGTTTTGTCATTGATGTCAACACCTACTAACACTCATCAACTCTGGCACATTAAAGAATCGGAAATGTTCACCGGCAAGCAAGTGACTTATGCACAGTCACCGGTATTCGGTACACCGATAGGATATGATGTTCACCAGCACTTGGAATGACATGAAAAACACTTGGTTATGTTGAAGACATCGTTTGGACACTTTGTCTTGGAGATTTGTTCATTGGCATATTCGTATTTGCATATTTGCTGTTACCAGCAAATAGGTCCAAGTCATACACCGGCACGCTTATCTATTCCAGATCAGCACAACACGATATGTAGATGTTTTATTATTGTTGTAAATGCATCAAACCGACATGCTGAATCGGTTATTGCATCAGATGTTGTTTTATTTGTAAATTGATTTTATTGTAATATCCTTTAGAGCCGACCTACTAAAATTGGTCTTAGGTTATGATATAAATGTAAGATCTTATTTGTAAGATCAAGTGTGGAATGTGAAGGAAGAAATAATTCAGTATATGCGAGAATAAGCAGAGCTTTACACACAGACATCATTTGAAGGTGAAACAAGGTTTTTGTGAAGGCAATCAGAACTACACCGGTATTGAATCCAGCATAGTAAGATGCTATTTTGAGCAGTACATCCTTATTGGATTTAACCATCCAATTGTAGTTAGTGTGACTCCTATTTGTGTTTGAGCAATGAGCTCTAGGCGCTTGGCCTTTCTGCATGTGCAGACGCCATTTGTATACACATACTATTTGAGTAGTATCATCTGATTGTGGGTAAGGTTTCCCACCGTGGTTTTCCCCCTTACATGGTTTCCACGTACAAATATTGGTGTTATGTGTTGTAGATGTTATTGTGTTTCTATTTCATGCATTAATCTTTACCGGTATTATAATTAACTGATAAAATTGTCTACCGGCATAAAAGTTTGGTTTACCGGTATTAAGCATTAAAGTTGGTTAAGTTGTTTTGGTTTTATTTGACAACTGATTCACCCCCCCTCTCAGTTGTCCTCGAGACCTAACATTTACATCGTCGATTTTGCAAAAAACGGTTGCGATTGACTAACCCGTCACTAACACACTGTACGAAAGGTCTGTTTTGGAGCCAAAATAGCTTCAACCCATAATGAGTGGCATCAAGATCTTAAATTTGAAATCTTTGAAAGTGTTCAAGTCCATAAAAATGATAATAAGAACCCTAATTCACCGATTTTGGAATAGATTGAGAGTTGGGAGTGCAGGGCGATATCCAGGGAGAAGATGAAGAAGGATGACCCCATTTCTTAGGCTGGTTGGATTAAATCGATCCTCCACACAAAACATTAGGTGCTTATGTTATGAATATGTATATGACCCTGCAACATTCTTTGGGTTGTTTACTGAATTGTGTCCATGATGTAGGGTTTATAGGAGATTGAGTGTTCACTATCTTTGATTGTGAGATAGATATAATGGGTCAGTATGGTCAGTAGGGCGGTATACTAGTGCTCTAGCTCTTAGTGGAACCTACAATATGACAGAATGACTCAAAGAGATGTCATCTCGCAGATTGTATAATCTATAGAAAATGGAATAACTAAAAATAAAGTTTCAAAATGTTTAAACAGAATAAATCTGCAGGTGTAATTTTACCATCATTTCGTTTCCCTGTTTGAGACAACAAAGGGAGCTAAGGAACATGGTATTGACATCTATGAAAACATGAAGAAGGTGGATTTTTTTTGTTTATTATTTTTCTTAAATCAAATTTGTTGTTTATTGTTATTTCTTTTAAATGTTTAATCAACTTACTTTTTTTTTAATATTCAAATTAATTAATTCTACTTTCAATGATATCTTATATTTATTTTGTTTTCAAAGAGGGGCGTTTTCAAAAAAAAAAAGCTTAAAATTGTATACATTCTTGAAAGGAAATCCACTAACTTATTAAACTAAAATGATATTAAGATATACTCATTTATTTCATAGAAGCACATATAGTTATTCTATCAAGATCTGAAACAAGGGAACATGCATGCATATGTATTTCCTTTATTAAATCTGAAAACAAGGGAAATATGCATGCAATGTAAATATATTTCCTTTATCGAATCTAACAAAGAAGGGTGTACGCAAATACATTTCTTTTATCGAATTTGAAAAACAAAGATGAATATATGCAAATATATTTCCCTTATCAAAATCTGAAACAAAGATGAAATGAATATATGAAAATATATTTATTTTATCAAAATCTGAAAACAAAGATGAATATATGCAAATATATTTCCCTTGTCAAAATCTGAAACAAAGATGGATATATGAAAATATATTTCTTTTATCAAAATATGAAAACAAATATGAATATATGCAAAATATATTTCCCTTATCAAAATCTGAAACAAAGATGAATATATAAAAATATATTTCTTTTATCAAAATCTGAAAACAAAGATGAATATATGCAAGTATGTTTCCTTTGTTGAAATCTGAAAAATAAGAAGAAGATTTCTTGAAGAGGGATGAAAATACAAATTCCTATATTATTTAATCCCTCCCTCCTTTGATTTAAACAAGATATCAAAATCGTTTTTCCTTTAACTAAATGCAAGCAAATAAATAAAATCCCCTCCCTTCTTTTTCGCATTTTTTGAAATAAAACATGCAAGTAAGATGGAATGGAACTTGAATCAAGATGAAAAAACCTTGTTGTTGAATCCATCCCCTGTTTCCCAGCCATCCTTTCTCAATCCTCGCTTTGTAGCTTTATAAAGATCTTCTCCAAGACTTCGAAGTAAAGAAAATTCTTGCAATATATCTACAAAGTTTCTCCTACATTAACATGAATTTGAAACTAATTTCTTCACAATTCAAAGACCTATTTCATCACATAAAAATAAAAATGAACCCCCTCTTTCAAAAATCTAGTATTCATTATATAGAAAAGGGAGTCATTTTCCCACTACAAAAGAATTAACATGATTCACATATTCCTTTTTCCCAAAATAGTTCCATGCAAAAGTGGGGGTTACATGCATATTAAATTTTGAATTTGAAATTCTTTCATGCAAGACATATTCCTTACGGTTGTCATAGTGGCAGTTACATGCAAAAAAATTAATTTGAGGTTATCTGCTAGAAACTTCTCATTTTCTCCTACGACATGTGCTTAATTAGAATATTGAGAAAATAATTAATTTACAAATAAATTGTGATCTCATGTGTGTGTGTCACCACTTATTAATCCTTCTTTTTAAAATAATTCCAACCATACTAACATCACTCACAAAAACAATATTGATAATTCCACATTTCATTTATCATTTGTATCTAATAATAATAATAATAATAATAATAATAATAATAATAATAATAATAGGGTTATGATAGTCATGATTTGTTTTATGAGTCTCTATGCAATGTCAAATGAAGAAAAGTTTTTCTTCATCATGTTATTCGAACAAGTAACATTAAAATAATTTTTATTTGGATACATTTTTATGAAAAAAAGAAAAAAGTATGCTTTTAATGTTGTTTTGATATTTTATCTTGAGTAAAAGTAAAAATATTTATTTTTCCTAAGACAGGTTTTTGGGGTTGTTACATGTGGTATCAGAGAACACGGTTCAGGTCATGGACCTATGAGCTCACTACAAAGCTAACATTTGCATGGCTTCCTATACAAAAATGGTAAGGTTTAAGCAAACTACAAGGAAATCAGTTGTTGGGAACCATATATTCCTAGAAATAAGGAAAGAGGGGTCAAATCTTATTAAAACCATCAAAGGAACCAATATTTTGGGGGAGGAATGGTTGGGAAATGATGAGACCTTTAGTCAATCTCTTTCTTGAATAAAAAAGAAAAAGAAGGATCTGAAAGAGGCGGAGGCAACCGCTAGATCCATAGTTAGCGTCCCCCTGCAGAGCTGATAGAGCAGTCCCTCAATAAATATGTTCCGAGTGAGGGAAGTCGCACCGAATCACCAATTAGACTAGTAGCTCTAAGGGAACATTAGTGTGTGCAGCCACCCCTGAAGTGGTAGTAATTAGTTCCAATGACTGAGAGATATACCCCTCTTAGTCATGATGAGTAGCCGCAATGTTGTCCAACTATGAAATAAGAATGTAAAAATTCTAAATTTAAAATATTATAAAGAAAAGACCTTTCTTTTGAGTTATTCTTTTGTTATGCATTTTGTGTATGATGAAAAATCTTAAGATAATTTTTTTGCTTTAGATTGTATGCGAATGAAATCCTAATAACTGGTATTAATGACTATTAAGGAGAATAGAAGTCTAATATGGTGCAAAATCGAACAAATCCGGGGGGAAGTCGAGAGGATTCTCACCATTCAAAGAATTTAAATGACAAGTTTGACCTAACTCTACAAAGATTGAACCAAGAAATTGATAGGATCGAGACCTTGGAGCATAGTTTAGAAGGTTAGGGTCAATCTGATAAGGGAACACACCAAGATTAGGAAGAAGAGTCTAGGCACAATCATAGTCATCACTCCAAGAACTCGCATCAGATGGATCATCAGGATAAATTTCATGATGAAGAGGGTCATATGAAAGATCAGTTGGCATGGAAGTTAGCTAGGGACATTATGAATTTACACCACCCAAGTTTGATGGGCCAGTCAACGAAGATGCAGTAGAAGCATGACTCTCCAAAATGGAGAAATGTTTTGATGTTAGAAACTATTTAGAAGTTTCCAAGGCAACTTGGGGAGCATTTCGACTATCCAAAGAAGCATCCACATGGTGGATGAATACGAAGACAAAAATGAGGTCAAAACCACAACCCTGACTTGGTAACAGTTTGTGGCCATTTTCCATCAGTGGTGGTTACCTCAATTATTATTCAATCAAAAGTTAGCTAACTTCCAAAATTTGACTCAAGGGAATATGTTGGTGATTGAATATTGGGAGAAGTTCACTGATTTGATTAAGTATGTGCCTCAATTTCAATTAGATGAGAGACTTAAGATAAGGAAGTTTATCATGGGTTTGAACACCCAAATTGGAGGTCACATGGATGTTTTGGGTCCAACAACAATGAACCAAGTATATGAGCAAGCCATAAAGAAAGAGCAGTTCTTAAAGTATATGGCTACACAATGAGAGAAGGGTTTTAAGAAGTATAATTGGTCACACTCCAACCAATCATTTAAGAAAAAAAGGGAACAAGACTGATTCAAGAGAAGAGAATATAATGGAAAAGGGAATGTGGTAATGGGGGTAAGGCTATTGAGAATTGAGGACCTCTAGGAGGATGTTTCTCTTGTGGTGGTGATCACTATGCAAATCAGTGTCCAAATAGGAACTGGGGCTCCTTCCTAGGATAAATTACTACCGAGTCAACAAGAAGCCTTCCAACAAAGGATTCACACTTCTCTCAAAAATCATCAAGCAAAATATCAAATCACACCCATTGAGACTCCATGTACACTTTTCAGAGTCCTTATTTCTATTTTTTTTATACTAGTGCAATAGGGAATTTCATAGCACCTAGAATTCTAAATAAATTCCATTGGAGAGATAGATATATGGCAAAACCTTGGACTATAGAATATGCCAATCAATCTAAAGCCGGAGTAGAGAAATGTTTGTCCAAAATTCTCAACTGAAGTCAACCTTTACATAGCCCCCTTAAGGTCATATGATGTGGTCCTTGGAATGAAATGGTTATGGGGACATAGGGATAGGGTAGATTTTTTCACCAAGGAAATAGAATGCTTGGATCACTTGGGAAATAAGGTGTATCTCAATGGAATTTAGAGAGAAATCAAGTTGAGACAAATTTCAACTACGCACAGAAAAGAGAAGAGCGAAGAGGATGCAAACTCTTTGTGGTTAAATTGGAGAAGATTGAGGAGATGTATGTGTTGGTGTAAATAATTATTCATCATGGATATTATTACACTATACTTAAGTTTACTTAGGAAATGCATTTCATAGTAGTTTGGGTATGAGATACTTGGGTCTTTGTGCCACATTGGGATAGTGTGTGTAGGAGAATTTCCACCTTTTATGGTGTGATCTTGTTGTTACACTCCACATTCAGTGGGTGATCCACCTCATGTGGAATATTATATTGTTTCTCCTACCTACCCTTGTTTCTTATTGAGCCACATGTCATGTTTGTGTGCTCACATATCCATATAGCCTTGCCTATGTAAGAAGGCTCATATTCATTGTATGTAACGATTGATGATCCAGTTGATTAGTATTTTCATCTTGATAGAATAAAGTTTATTCCTGTCATCTATTTTGTTCTCTCTTATTTGTGCTTTCCATTGCCTCTAGATCTTGGAAAAATCTCACATGGTATCAGAGTCATTAGAGTGTCATTGGTTTGCCAATTGAGAGAAATTTGATGTTGTTTGGGGTTGTGTATTTTGGAGCTTTCTATTGCAGGTTATTATTGAAGCTTGATGGGTCAAATCTAAGGTTACCATTGGATTGAGGAGGTCCAAGAAAGTCAGTTTTGCCACTTGTTTCATCCAAATCGGACTTCAGAGGCCAAATCTAGAGACATTTGAAGTTTGAAGCTGCGACGAATTTTTTTGAGAAATTATAATTTTCCAAGCAATTTTCAAATAGATATATCTCACTCATCCGGAGTCCTTTTTTCGAGCAATTTTTTTTTGTTTTAGGGAAGAATTTCGTGATCTATACAGTGGTGTAGGAGGTTTCTGATTTTCAGATACATCTTTTTCAAAAATCATAAAATCTTGATTTTTGCAACTTTGGAGGCTTCATTTGGGCTCATATGGACTCCTTTTCAGGTGCCTTTTTTTTTGAGGGGGAGAGAGAGAGAGAGAGAGAGAGAGAGAGAGAGAGAGAGAGAGAGAGAGAGAGAGAGAGAGAGAGAGAGAGAGAGAGAGAGAGAGGGGAGGGAAGGTAGAGAGAGGGAGAGAGGTAGAGGGAGGGAGAGAAGAGGGGGGAGGGTGAGAGAGAGAGAGAGAGAGAGAGAGAGAGAGAGAGAGAGAGAGAGAGAGAGAGAGAGAGAGAGAGAGAGAGAGAAGGTAGAATGAGGGAGAGGCAGGGAGAGAGGGAGAGAAGAGGGGGGAGGGAGGGACCTATAACGACACCAAATAGTGTCCTAAGGGTCATATGGCATCCTATGACCCCTTAGGACACCATATGGTGTTCTTATGTGTCGTTTGGTTTCTTAAGGGGTCATATGTTGTCCTAAGGGGTCACATGACTGTTGGCATTTTTGTTTATTTATGTTGTGATTGTCATTGATGGACACACACTTGTATTGAGATCCCCTTTATATGTATGAGCTTGAGCTCAACCGGTATTTGTTCCAATCGGTATGTTGTATTCTAGTCTTTAGACTAGTGGTGATTTTGCAGAATGTGTTTCCCGGTCTGAAGCGGCATGTCAACCCCAAGTGGTTCGTAGATCCCAAGCGGTACGAGGGAGCAAAGCGGCACAACACATTCTTACCAGTCTTCATTTTTGTCAAACCGGCAATCGGTATTTTGTATGAACTGGTAATACTCTATGATGAGTTACCAACCGACATTTTGTGATGAGTTACCAATCCACCGATTGTTTGACGGTGCCGACACATTGACGGTGCTTTTTGTGTCGTGTTACTGAGTATGTCTAGATTCATTAAACCTAGGAAATTGTAATGTAATCCTATTGGACCAACATGAAATCAGATTCCTTTAAAAGGACATCATGTCTAGGGTTTTAAGTTGTTGCTGAAAGGGTTAATGTCGTGCTAGGGTTGAAGGTGGTTATTGAGTTGTTGTAAGAACGATCTTATCTGGGAAGATCAAGTTGTAACTGAGAGAGAGTGAGAAGACTGAAGTAATGCTGGAATGCATTAACTGTGAGCAATACTGGATCTAACCAAGCAGTTTGTTCTATTAGACAGATCATACACTTGTTGATTACTCACATCTTTGACAAGTCTGTAGCCCTTAACCGGATAGGCCTCAAAGCCTTTGTAAAATCCTCTAACAAGGTGGTTCACACTTGTGAATCTAAAATCCTCTAACAAGGTAGTCTTTAATTGGACTTATCTCCTAACAGAGATTGAGATTCCTAATAGGATCTGTTCTGGTGAAGAACATTGTAAGACCTTAACTGGTCTGGTTTCTATTCTGCAGATAGTGACTTGTGAGTTCCATCTCACCGTGGTTTTTCCCAGTTGGGTTTCCATGTCAAATATCTTGTGTTATGGTTGTATTGCTTTTGTGGGTGAATGCTTTATTCGCATTTTGGTTTGCATGTGTGGTAACCGGTCTGTCTGTTAGACTGTTTTACCGATTTATCTTTAGACTGTGGAAGTGTTTTAGTGCATTGATTTTTGGCATACTAATTCATCCCCCCCTCTTAGTATTCATCAATTGGTATCAGAGCCTACCTTTCTATAAGTTTAACCACTTGGAAAGAGATATGGGGGAATACACCATGAGGGAACTTACTCAATGGCTCACTAAGTCTGAGTAAGCCTATGATGATCTTATGGTCAAATACAAGGCATCTCAAGCAAAAAGGAGAGAACATGCAGAAAAGTTGATGGAGCTATCTGAAAGTAGTTCTGAAGATGAAGCTAATATGGAAGCCATGATAGTAGAAGTAAATAAGTTGAATGAATCAAACTCCAACCTGAGAAAGGAGTTGGAAGGACTGACTATTCGGTTTAGTCAAGAGCTTGAGAACCGTAGGAAAGCTGAAGATCGGATAAAGGATAGAGATCATGAGATTTCCAAGTTGAAACAAGAGATTAGTGCACTGACTGCTCGCCTTCATGAGAGCAGAATGGAAAAGGAAGACATGCAAGTTGAACTGAACATAGCCATCTCTGAAAATGCAAGTCTTATGGAGACAAATACTGCTATTTCCAAAGAAATCTCTGAGTCAAAGGAAATACTTGCTAAGTTTGGCAAAAGCACTATCAAGCTAGAGCAAAAGCTTGAGTCATCTAGACCGGCAAAGAATACCAATGGTCTTGGTTTCTCTGGACATGAGGAAGGAGAATCCTCAGGAACAAATGCGGAAGCATCAAAGAAGCAACCGACACTCAAAGGAAAAGGTAAGCAAAAATTCAAACCTGTTTGCTTTAACTGTCTTAAAGAAGGACACACTGCCAATGTATGTAGGAGCAAAGCCTACAATAATTTTCCATATTTTATCAACAATGTACCTAGATCCAATAAGTTCAATGGTCATTGTTATGCATGCAACAAGTTTGGACATAGAGCATTTGAATGCAGGTCTGTGATGGATAACATTGGAAGATATCCTCAAAGGACCCAAGGAACTGGTCCTAAACCTTTTGTGAACCGGAACCACAACCGGTTTAATGTCTTCAATCATTAGTCGAGAAGTGGTGGCCATCAAGCGGCAACCAGATGGAGAGAAAATTGTATGATCTGTCATGGTCATGGTCACACTGCTGCAACATGCAGAAGGAAGAATGGAAACATGTACAATGGACCTTGGAGAGCACCTAGACTTCTTTGCTATCATTGCAACAAACTGGGTCACATTGCAAGATTCTGTAGAAGCAGAAAAAGTATATCTGATGATATACCAGTCACTCAGGAAGGAGAAATCGATGTTGAAAAAGTTCAAGGGGACATGAACCAAACCTGGAGGAAGAAACCAACAATGTTGGAAGAGGAACCAGTTTCTGCACCTAGTGTGGAAATATCGGAACCGACAAACTAAGCCTCAAAGGCTTAGGGGGAGCAAACGACGAAATGCTTTCGAACCCCCGGTTTACACCGGCAAAAGACCTTAACCAGTATGTGATACCTATCACTTGGCAGAAGACCGGAAATGGTAGAAAGGCAAATTAGGGTTTACGCCCTAATAGAGGACCATTAATGGCGGTAGGTGAGAGACATGTATAAAAGCCTATTTCAAATCATTTCTCACTATCTGTTTTCGAGCGAAGAACAGTTTTCAACTGCAGAGCGAAGAAAAGGCGATTTGAGCTAAGATTTCAAGAAATTGATAAACCTTGAAAGAGATTCAAATCCAGTTTGCAAGCGGTAGTGGAGAACACAAAGCGGTGATTTGGCAACCGATGGAGAGTGGAGTGAAGCAGAATCAGGAAGCCCTAAATTTGCGTTTGAAAGGTATTTTTCGTGTTCTTGAAATACTCTACAATGGCTTCCGCATCTCATACCAGTTCGAGTACATCCATAGAGTCGAAAAGTTTTATTCAGAGGAAGTCCAAATATAATGCCTTATCACAAGTTCCGGCTGGAGTCATAGTTGAAGAGGGAATTTCTGATTATATTGATTGCAAAATAGAAGACCTAGGGTCCTTAGCTATTCACACTCAGTTAGGTCTATTTTGCGACAAGGACAAAAAGATCAAATCGGAGTTTAGTATCTTAGAGAAGAAGAAATTCCATAATGCAGTATATTTTCTAGAAGATTTTACGAAGGATCACATAAGGATCATTTTGAGCAGAGTCCACGGTGACAAGATGTACCTAGAGAGGATGCATGATATTACGCCTTACGCAATTCATGCAGTCACCAGTTTTTGTAACACAGAGGAAGTACCAGGCCTGAGAAAGGTGAGCAAAACCTAAATAGCCAAGCTCACCGGTTCAACAAGTGACTCACGGGGTATGACAGTTAATCCTATCAAGGATGATCTGGTGAAATACGCCTGCATGGTAATAGACTACAAAACGTTTTCAGCCAGTAGGATTAATTCTGTATCTACTGCAGCGGTAAATGCCGCTTACTAGATGATTAAAGAGGAAGCATCTTTTGACTTATGCACCGGTATGCAGAGGCAACTCTTGTTGAATCTAAAGGCAATCAAATAGGACAATGCATTGAGATTCAAGTTTGGACAACTACTGGTAGGGTTGTTCTTCTATTTCCAAGGCTACTTTCCTGGTGTAGGAGATGTCCAGTGGTCTCCTGACCAACTGGTAACCAAGTAGATAAAGGAAAGCGTACAAGCCATTGGAACCGGTTACCCTGAAGTACTGAACAAATATTTCGATGAGTTTAGAAGAAAGATGAGTCAAAGGGTAAGAATCTCAGGTGATATAGTGAAGAAATACGAAGATGACATCTGTTTCACCATTCAGGTGGACAGATGTTTAATGGAGGCTGTTGAGCCTAGAATGGAGGAAGTGGAGCCAATGGGCTATGAGGTTATGTATGACATGCTGCAAGGGTATGCCTCAACCCTTATTGCCTCGCCTCTTGATCCAAAGGCTAAAAGGACCGGAACCTACTTGGAGAGGAATGCACCAGCTGAAGAACCATCGGTTAAGAAAGAAAAAGAACTGATAACAAAGAAAGCCAAGGCAGTGCCTGCAGCATCGACACCTACTACCACTGCAACTCCAAGAGTGACCAAGCGGTCACCGACAAAGAAGAAACCAAAGATAACACCGGCAAAAGCCTTCGAAAGAAAAATGAAGACTAAGACAAATGAACTGGACTCCGAAGAAACCGAGTCTGATGAAAAGCCAAAGAAGGCCAGACAGACAAAGAAGATGAAGAAGAATGAACCGGCAGCATCCGCACCGGTAAATATTGACATCTCCTCATACAAACCTTTGACACATTTTCAAAGGACAGTTAAGAATATTAGGAGAAAATTACTTCATGATTTAGTAGACTATTATGATGATTTTAGTGATGAGGAGAAGGAAGAAATATTACAAGAAATCATTATTTATTTGTGCAAAAATGACCGGCCACCATCAGAGATTAAATCTCAGACACCGACTTCTTTATTTAAAGCATTAGATAATAAATGGCGAATTGCCATTGAAAAGGAACAGGAGATTAGGGAGAAAGTCTTTTCACAGTACTTTCTCGACCTCTCAAATTCAGAATTGTTTGATGTATTGGATCAAAATAAAGGTCTGTTCTTCACAAGGAGAAGAAGACACTGGCTGTTGGAGGGAAGAATTGATGATGTGGAAAAAGACACTCATTAGCTGCTCACAAAGCACGAATGGCTAACCTCCAAGCGGAAAAAGAACCAGTTATTTCCAAACCGGATGAGGTTTTTGATGAGGAAGGAAACCTGGTTGAAGAACCAATCGACACTATCGATGTCGATGCCCTGGATGTAGAAGATGTCACTCAGGACATACCTTCTGAGGGAATTGAACAGGGGCAACAAGCCGAACAGGGTGGTGAGAAGGCTAAGGACACACAGGAAGCATATAAGGAATAGGAAGAGAAGAAGAAGAGGGATGAAGATGAGAAAAAGAAGAAAGAGGAAGAGAAGAGAAAAGAGGAAGAGGAGAAATGAAAAGATGAAGAGAAGAAGAAGCAAGAAGATGATAGGAAGAAAAAAGAAGAAGAGGATAAGGAAGAAAAGAGAAAGAAGGAAGAGGAAGAGAAGAAGAAGAAGGAAGAGGAAGAGAAGAAGAAGAAGAAGGAAGAGGAAGAACAAAAGAAGAAGGAAGAGGAAGCACAGAAGAAGAAGGAAGAGGAAGCAAAGAAGAAGGAAGAAACAAAGAAGAGGAAGACAAGAAGAAGATGGAAGAGGAAGAAAAGAAAAAGAGGGAAGAGAAAGAGAAAGAAGAGAACGAGAGGAAAAAGAAAGAAGAAGAAGACAAGGCACAAGAACAGAAGAAAGAAGAAGAGAAAAGGAAGAAGGAAGAAGCAGACAAGGCAGCTGAAGCAATGAAGAGCACACAGGTGGAGACTCCTAAGGCAACCGGGAGCCAAGCCAAACCGGCTGATATCTCAAGTCCTATTGATCTCCAATCTGCAAGTGAGTCAGAGCTTATGCAGAGCATCAAGGTTGCCCAAGAGCGCCTTGAAATCATTCGCAGGAAAAAGGAACAGGATATTATTCAGGTGGCAGTAGACACCCTTACTGGTTTAATCCTCGGTACTAATCTTCTGGACACTGAATCATCACTAGCATAGCTCAAACTACTATGTACTGTAGTGGATGATCAGGTGCAGATCCTAGAAGAAGCAGCTGAGGCCAATGTCAAGAAAGAGCACCAAAAGGCTCTTAATGTTGCTCTGGTGAAAAAAATGAATGAGCTTAGGATTGAACTGCTGAAAGACCAAAAGGACATAAGGAATGCCTTGGATGAGGGAAACTTGCTACTCAGCAAAATCTGTCAACCTCATTTGTTCTGCGATGATGTGCTAGCCAAGAAGTAAAAGATTCAAACGGACTTACAGTCCTACTTGGGTACATTTAAGACACCTTATGATTCCTTTGCAGCATATGGGCAAACCGTTCACCGGTTCCAGATCCAGTCAGCCAAGATGGAGCAAGAGATCAGTACATGGTCTAGGAATTTGCAGGAGCTTCAACTAGTTTTACTTCCACGACTGCAAATTCTTCAGAAGTGTTATATGAACCTGGATGCCCTGACAGTCACATAGGAACTGAGCACAGTTGATGCCATGGAGGAACAGGTATCCCAGATGCAAACAGAGAAAGAAGTGGCAACCTCCCTACTTGAGTCCTGGTCTCTATCCATGAAACAATTTTTGCAGGACTATAAATCGGTTTTTGACAAGTATTATTCATTATTGTCATAAACTTTTATATATATATATATGGAAACAGGGTTATTCAGCGGTACTTTGTCATTGTTGGCAAAGGGGGAGAAGTATCTGGTTTTTGGTTTTAAAATTTTGATCTTCTGACATAGGGGGAGAAGTATCTAGTTTTGAAATTTTGATATATGTTTTGATATATGCTATATGCTCTGATATCTCAATGATTATGCTCTGTATGCAAAATTGCTATACACTATGTTGATTAAGGGATAGTGTATATGCTTAGGGGGAGCAATTTTGTTAATGGCAAGTTTTTTTTGTTGTAAAACACTTAGATGACAAAATTTTATTTTCCTAAGTGTTGCCATCAATGCCAAAGGGGGAGATTGTTGGCATTTTTGTTTATTTATGTTGTGATTGTCATTGATGGACACACACTTGTATTGAGATCCCCTTTATATGTATGAGCTTGAGCTCAACCAGTATTTGTTCCAACCGGTATGTTGTATTCTAGTCTTTAGACTAGTGGTGATTTTGCAGAATGTGTTTCCTGGCCAGAAGTGACATGTCAACCCCAAGTGGTTTGTAGATCCCAAGTGGTACAAGGGAGCAAAGCAGCACAACACATTCTTACCAGTCTTCATTTTTGTCAAACTGGCAACCAATATTTTGTATGAACCGGTAATACTCTGTGATGAGTTACCAACTGACATTTTGTGATGAGTTACCAATCCACCGATTGTTTGACGGTGCCGACACATTGACGGTTCTTTTTGTGTCGTGTTACTGAGTATGTCTAGATTCATTAAACCTAGGAAATTGTAATGTAATCCTATTGGACCGACATGAAATCAGATTCCTTTAAGAGGACATCATGTCTAGGGTTTTAAGTTGTTGCTGAAAGGGTTAATGTCGTGCTAGGGTTTAAGGTGGTTATTGAGTTGTTGTAAGAACGATCTTATCTAAGAAGATCAAGTTGTAACTGAGAGAGAGTGAGAAGACTGAAGTAATGTTGGAATGCATTAACTGTGAGCAATACTAGATCTAACCAAGCAGTTTGTGCTATTAGATAGATCATACACTTGTTGATTACTCACATCTTTGACAAGTCTATAGCCCTTAACCAGGTAGGCCTCAAAGCCTTTGTAAAATCCTCTAACAAGGTGGTTCACACCTGTGAATCTAAAATCCTCTAACAAGGTAGTTTTTAATCGGACTTATCTCCTAACAGAGATTGAGATTCCTAACAGGATCTGTTCTGGTGAAGAACATTGTAAGACCTTAACCGGTCTGGTTTCTATTCTGCAGATAGTGACTTGTGAGTTCCATCTCATCGTGGTTTTTCCCAGTTGGGTTTCCACATCAAATATCTTATGTTATGGTTGTATTGCTTTTGTGGGTGAATGCTTTATTCGCATTTTGGTTTGCATGTGTGGTAACCGGTCTGTCTGTTAGATTGTTTTATCGGTTTATCTTTAGATTGTGGAAGTGTTTTAGTGCAGTGATTTTTGGCATACTAATTCACCCCCCCCTCTTAGTATTCATCAATGACACCATATGACCTCTTAGGAAACAATACGACCTCTAAAGACACCTAAGGGGTCATATGGTGGGCTAATAAAATGAGATATTGAATCCAGGACACAATATGAGCCCTAACAACATCTAAGGGGCCATAGGGTGTCCTAAGGGGTCATATGACACTATATTTTCCCTTAGCACACCATAGGACCTATAAAGCCACCAAATGGTGTCCTAAGGGGTCATAGAACACCATATGACCCTTTAGAACACCATGTGGTGTTGTTATGGGTCATTAGTGTCCCGAGGGGTCATATGACATTCTATGACCCCTTAGGACACCATATGGTGTTGTTATGGGTCGTATGGTGTCTTAAGGGGTCACAAGACACCATATGACTGATCTCGATTGTGTTTGTAGGAATTACAAAAGAAGAGAAAGAGGGACGGAGAGAAGAAGAGAAAGAGGGATGGGGTATGGAGGAAAGGAGAAGGGGAGAAAGCGAGAGAGAGAGAGAGAGAGAGAGAGAGAGAGAGAGAGAGAGAGAGAGAGAGAGAGAGAGGAGGAGGAGGAGCAGGAGGAGGAGGAGGAGGGGGGAGGGAGAGGAAGAGATATCAAATCCAGGTGACAATATGACCCCTAACAACATCTAAGGGATCATATGACACTATATTATCCCTTAGCACACCATAGGACCTATAACGACACCAAATAGTGTCCTAAGGGGTCCTAGAACACCATATGACCCTTTAGAGCACCATATGGTGTTGTTATAGGTCATTGGTGTCTCGAGGGGTCATATGACATCCTATGACCCCTTGGTGTTGTTATGGGTTGTATGGTGTCTTAAGGGGTCATATGGTGTCTTAAGGGGTCACAAGACACCATATGACCTCTTAGGAAACAATATGACCTCTAATGACACCTAAGGGGTCATATGGTGGGCTAATAAAATGATATATTAAATTTATAGTTATGAATAGAACATCATACAATGAGACTCCAAGTGAACAAACAACGAGGCTTCGCTAAAAAGCAAGTCTAAGAGCTTGACCTAACCCTAAGAGTACTGCCTAAGTTCTAAAACATATGATGCTATTAAATTTGCAAGGTTATAAGACTGATCTCGATTGTGACTATAGGAATTACACACTTAATTTCTTTCATGGGTATGTACTGTTCCAAGCCGTTTGACAAGTGATGATGATCATATACTACCACTTCCATGCATACAACAAACTTTAATTTCTTTAGTTGACAGGCATTGTGTAACAACATGGGAACTCTCGCATACCCACCACTATCATTCTCCAGGACGTCATCTGTGTTACTCTCCCTCTTTTTCTTCCTACCTGTTGTTTCCTTCTAAAAAACATATTGCAGGTACTCTGACTCATCAGTTGCTTTGTTGACACTATTTTCCACATCTTCTCTGCTCATTAAAAACACATTCGAGAAGAATATTGTTGCATGTTTCCTTGTTTGTCACGGTAATACACCCGTGGTTCAATTTCAAGCCCTATTCCTCCTATTCAATATACACACACAAATCCATCAGTTAATTTTCTTAGGAGAGCATACATGATAAAAATCAAAGAGGAAGTTGCTGACAAGAAATAAATTCACTTTTCTATAGAAGTGTAAACATAGTTGCAGTGGGGTATGGAGGGAGGGAGGGAGAGAAGAAGAGAAAGAGGGATGGGGTATGGAGGAAGGGAGAAGGAGAGAGAGCAAGAGAGAGAGGGATGGGGTATGGGGGAAGGGATAAGGGGAGAGAGGGAGGGATGCGGTATGGAGGAAGGGAGAAGGGGAGAGAGGGAGGGAGAGAGAGAGGGATGGGGTAGGGAGGAAGAGAGAAGGGGGGAGAGGGAGAGAGAGAGAGAGAGAGAGAGAGAGAGAGAGAGAGAGAGAGAGAGAGAGAGAGAGGCACCTTGTATGCATTTGAGAGGGGGAGACAATACACTTACATGTGTATATATATACTTAATATTATATATATATATATATACATATTATATATACAATATCATATTATACAATAGCGCGTTCACGCTGTTTATAGTAAAAAGAGCGTGTACGTGCTGCTTACACCATAAGTACCCCGTACGCGCTTTTGATTGTTTAGGCTTGGAAATAGGTTTGGATGACAAAGCTACGATTTGGAAGTCTGATTTCCCTCCATTTCTCTCATTTTTGACGTGTTTTATTTTATCAACTTGGTTTATCGACTTTGTCATCATCAGGTTTACACTTCATCAAGTGGGTATTTCTAAAATTGCCATCATATTTTCACCCATCTTCTGAGCTTTCTAACCATATAATTTTTTTTCAATTTGAACAACAATAACATATTATTATTGAATTTCTTTTACCAGTGTCTCCATAGTTCTCACAGACATAGGTGCACCATTTTTTGAATAACTTTTGATATACTTATCCAAATTTAAAAAACTTTATATATTATTGTAGTGCACTTGATTCTTTACAATTATTTTTTAAAAAAAATTGTATTTTCGATTTGTTGAGTGCAACTTATGCTTCACGCATGAACATGTACCTAATTTTCAGGATGTGCTCGATTGAAAAAATCATAAAAAAACAAATACTCAACAAAAAATTACAAAAAAATACACATCTTCTAGTGCTCACTCTTAGCTATCTTTCTACCAAAGGATTTGTCAAAATACTAAATCTAACTGTGACTTTTTTGATACGCACGCCAGACACTATGTTATGTTTTTCAGAAAAACCAGGGTTAGTTTTTTGTGCGTGAAGGATTTGACCCCCTTAATCTTATCCAATTTTGAAAAAGTTTAGTAGTTTGGAAACTAGATTCAGAGTATTACAATATTTGTTCTTTGATTATCTTCATATCTTGAGTGGATGACTTTCAAAATTTTCCTCCAAGTTCAAGTTCACTTGATTTCAGAAAAAAAAGTGTCCACTTATACCCCCCTTTTTGACCACCATCTTTGTGCACTTACCCTAATATACCTTGCCTTTGTATCAATTAAGTTAACCTTTTTTACCTCTTATTAAGCTTGTTTACCTTGTGCAAATTATCTTTACCTTTGTTATGAATGTGTTCTTAATTGTTTGTTTGACTTACATGTTGTATCAAATTTTCTTATGAGGACTGTTTGTGGATTTTTCAATCCCTCTCAGTTCCTTATTAAGTTCTGATCTCATATAAATCTTAGGGATTGATTAAGGATAGAAGCCTGTGTATGCTTTGGGTTTCTCCATTGATGTCTTATGCAACCATAGGTAGGGGAAAGATCACTTCAATCTTGGTGTATCGCCTCTTTTCCCTTTCAACATTCCTTCTCCCTTTCCCCCTCTAGATCATTACAATAATCTTTACAAGTATTGGGTTGGTCTAATACTGCACCCTGATTGGAAAAGAAGTCAATTTTCTCCAAAGATTCAATCTCACATGCGCAAGGTCCCACACTTGGAAGTTGCTTCCATGTTTCACAAGCTTTTTGAGCATTAGTGTTCAACAAGGGTGCAAAGTTTTGTGACAACAATAACATTATGCAAAAAGTAGGAACACATTTAGATCTAATACTAGGTTCATTTTAAAACACCAAATAGAGTGTTCCTATGATAACCTTAAGCATATAATATGAACAAGCATTCATCTATGAGAGATTAGTTGATACCAACATCACAATACTTAAACATCATTCAAGGATACATAATATTTCCAAAACATTAACTATTATTACATCAATCTTCCTAAGGAGTATCCAATACACAATGATACTGTTACAATTACAATGATATCTAATATACATAACATCTACTAAAACATCACTGAATTATCTACAACAAGGAATGAGAGAAATTGGAAAGAAGATACAAGATTCACCCATGCTCATGAACAAGACCATCGGTTCCCAATGAAGGTAAGGCAACAACCACCTGACCATGTGGAACCTAAAGGCCCACCCCCTATGCTAGGAGTTAGACACAAGGCCCCACATAACACAAGTAAAATAGGCCAACAATACCAACATGAAAGGAGACACAAAGGACCACTTACACATACAAACACATCATAAGAGTTACCACAAAGAATTGCCACAAGAAATACCAAAGGCTTCACAAGACTAGGGTTCTAAGGTACAATTAGATATGAGTGTCATTGCATAGCCTCACATGAGTTACCCTGGTACTCTGACCCCTCTACAAACTCCAGACCCCGACCCCATTGAGGACTCATGTGAAATCAAACAAATCCTTTTGTGAAGACAAGGAAGTTTGATCATGCCATCCAAACCTTCCCAATCTCATCCCGAGTCTATACGTGCACTCTAGGCCATGAGTGGGGCACCATACTTATCTTTTTCTAATGTGAGAATATACCCTTCCCCCTGAATTAATTTTATTTAGCTTGTTATCACTTGATTACCAAACTCTCAATGAGTTACCTTGGCAGCCACTTGGGCCTCAACCACCAATGAGAGCCACTCCCCCTAACTTGCACTTAGACACCGTAACAAAGAACACATAACAAGGGAGGAATAACCATCCACAAATCCAAAATGCCAACTAGAACATCCATGTATCTAAAGTTTGATACTAGATCAAAATCATATTGAAAACCATCTTATCCTTCCAATCATATACATCCATGAAAGTCCTTCCTTAAGCACAACAACTGATCATCCAATCAATCAAACACAAACAATCATGAGCGATCATGGAACCAACATAAATTAGACTCAAAAGACCCCCAAAACTAAGGTAACAAATAACAATCCCATGACAAGCCTCTGGTAACTGACTAGGAGACTACTGGACTAACAACAAGTATGATCACAAACTAAAATGTCCCTAATAGAATATTATGGATTTATTTCTGATCCTACTTTTCCCTCAACATATAAAAATCATTAGGAAAAACATAATTATAACCATAACCCTAATATCACCAATTAGTCCTAAAAATCTAAATCCATTATACATGTACAAAACCTTTTAATAAATCAACTAAGTATGCCCACCCTAATAGCTAATATGCAACTAAAGCCAATATGAGTCCAAAAGAGCATAGTCAAGAATGAACATAGAAGGGGTTACCCTAGAACATAGTTCATTTCCCAAAAGAGATCACAAAGAAAACATAATTGGAAAATCCACTTATCAATTACTCATTATAACAATAAAATAGTATCATAACGGGCCACCTCCTAATTAGCATAGGATATTAACACATTAAACTTAAGCACCCTCATATACATATAAGCAACCAAATATTAAACCCATTGGAATGGGATTTTAACATCACATGCATTCTTTAATGATGTGATATCACCCCTTTGCATCTAATCTACATTGATTTACATTTCATTAGTTGCTTTATCTGTATTAAGAGTAGGTCCAATATCATAATACCTGCCTTATCATGTGAGGGTTAGAGCGATATTACATCATGTTATCATTTGTGCACCATCCAAACATCCATGATAGAGAGCGAGCTTGATTGTCAAGAAAATCCCTATTTTAGGATAGGTTACAAGTCCCTTTGGTGGCATTTTTTCTCTAAAACACCCCCTTATTCTTGGGGCAAGAATATGTATACTCCTTTCTCTTTTGATTTTAATATACGATGGAGTGGCCAACCATGGCCACAACTTACTAACCATATCTAAAATCAATTTCTAAATAAAAATAATCTAGTCGAAAGGTTTTTCATCGTCTAATAAAAGTGTCAATGCATGTGATGTTTTGTTATAATTGAAATACAATTGTTTTTGCTCAACATATTAACTCATATTTCACGAGTAGTAGTACACAAAAATCTATTTCTCATAAATATGTACAATCCACTTAATGCTCATTATATCTTAAATGATACAAAAACATAAGAATCCAAATATGTTAGTATAATTAAGTGCTCATCCTATCTTAAATGATACTTTAAAAGTAAGCCTCCAAAATAAAGATGTTAATATAGCCGAGTCCTCTACCTATCTAAGTGGTGGTGAAAATGAAAAAGTTGGTAGGCATTAGATCCATTTTTTTTTGGTGTTGGTACACACGAACCTCGCATGAGCAAAGGGAAGAAATTTGTGAAAAAATAATATAATAATATAGTACCATTAATGAAAAACGAAAAACAAGGGGGTCGGTTTTTGTGTTTCATTGTGTTATCATTATTGTCCCGTTTTATGGAGCAAAGGGAAGCTTCTTTTTCATAATTGCTGCCATGTAATTGGCAGGTGCATCTTGTACCTACTGCCCCATTTGAACTCACATTAGTTAGGAGAGTTTTTAATAACTCATACTTTACAATCACAACTAACTCAAGGACTGCTATGTATCCAGTAATTAATATTTATTTTTCATTAGTTCTTTTATCCCATGATTACATACCTGCTTTGACAGGGTCCTATTGTTGTCTCATGTTGGGAAAGTTTGTTGTTAGAATAAAATTTGTTAAATGCAAATCCCATCGTTTCACGGACGTCCAATGCAGTAGCAGCCTGCTTTTACTTTTGCCTCTCCTGTCGTCTGGTGGTTGCACTGTTCAACTGCAGCATTTGCCCGATTCCCCTCACCTCATGGGACAAGCATTTTTCAGCCTGTGACCTTTGCAAGCCTTCTGGTCTCCCACTCAACCAGCAAGTTAAGTGGGAGCTTACTTTTTACTGTGTGAGGCCTCCCTATTGCCTATGCACTACAGTCTACAAGTTTATTCTCTTACGTTTTCCCCCTTATGGTTAATGTAGGGTGAGTGGGGTTGGAACTTGGAACCAATTTGAGCATCCCGACAAAAGTGGGCCATAGTTCTTGTTGTCACCCACCCCACTACATGATTAACTATACACCAGTATCGACTTTTTGGCCACTATCTCAGAAATGCAATTCGTATGCTCCAGCCGAATGATTACACTACCTTGTCATATTCGTCGGTACTGGACATCTGTAATTAAATTAATTAATTTTGTATGATTCTAGTATCACCTATTACCTACTTAGTACTCTGTTTAATCCACTGATTGAGATCTTGATGGAGATGTTTTGTCATTTTGGGCATGCAGAAGCACTACAGCTTTTATTCTACTTCTCTATGGGTGGATGGGGTCTTGTACTGTAGAATGCAGTGGAGAAACAAGACACTTGTACTAGTACTGGTGAATTAGGTATTGTAAGAAAAGAAGGCAGGTATGTATGGCATGCAGTATTGGGTATTTAGTCTTTTGACAGAGGCAGAAAGTGGGCAGTGGGCAGTGGGCAGTGGAGGGGTCTCTTCGGTCTCCTCAGTTCACAGACAAGGAAGACAGTGATGGGAATAGTCCTGTTTTATCACCTGCACTTCCAGTTTCTGAGTTTGAGTAGTGACGTAGTTGACTAACGGGCCGACAGAATTGACTATTAGCAGACATAAACATGAACAAATCCTGATCTAGCCCACTCTTTTTCTTTTTAAAAAATTTTAACCCTAGAGTGCATGTGCATGTGCAATTGCAATTGCAATTCATATGGTAGAGGTAGAGCCTCGTGTATGCAGCAAATATAATGCATCGTTGAGTCTATTTATTAATTGATTAAAAATTAGAAGAAAGTTAGAATCCAACGGTGCATTCAATGTCCAGCATAGACAAATCGAAACCTGACCATCCAGCCCTGCCCACCTATTTAAACCCTTAAAACAGAAAGTCTTTCTGCATACAAATTAACTTACATGCCCAATACTGCAAGCAAAATTGTTTAGGATCAGGTTTATGTGATACGTTTTGGAGGTTCTGTTGCATGTGCCAGACTGAATTTAATTTGGGAAGTTTACATGCTCCTGCTGTTTCTGAGATTTTTCTACTGAGATTTCAATCATTTGGGTTATGGTGTAGGTGGGGTAGTATATTTATGCGCAAAGGTGTCAGGCGGCAGTAGTGGGTCGACTTTCTCAGAGTTGGGGTGTTTTTTAAAAGCAAATATGGTGGCAAAGACGATAAAATACCTGATTGGCGCAGCAGGGCCCAGCGGCTATGGCTCCAAATCCACGGCTGAAGATGTCACAGCTGCCTGCTGCCTCCGTTCTTACACTGCAATAATTACTGGTAACTAAATTTCTGCTTCCCTGATCATTCTCGTGAGTTTTATTTCATTCTGGTCTTTTATCTCTGTCTGTAGCTTTAAGAAATGAGAGATTGTCCAAAGCTTTGTAACCCATCTGTAATGGCAATTCCATCAGATCTTCCGGGGATTTACAACTGTTTTGCATGTTTGTAGGCGCAACATCGGGGATTGGAGCTGAAACGGCGAGAGTATTAGCCAAGCGAGGGGCAAGATTGGTAATCCCTGCCAGAAATCTGAAAGCAGCCCATGATGTAAAAGCTTGCATTCTGAAAGAGACTCCCACAGCGGAGATCATAGTGATGGAACTGGATCTCAGCTCCTTTACGTCCATAAGAAGATTTGCCACGAACTTCGAATCCCTTGGCTTACCGCTCAATATTCTAATGTAAGTACCAAGTAAATTAGTCTTTCCATGGTTTAAATGCTTCTGGGAATTATAAACCGCGGTATATTTGACAACGGAATTTGTAGAAACAACGCCGGAAAATTTTGTCACCAGTTCCAACTATCGGAGGACGGCTTTGAAATGACCTTTGCCACTAATCATCTCGGTAATGGCCTCTCCTTGGCCCAGCATCTTCAAATAATTTTAAGGCTTGCTCTTCTCTTAATAGTGTTCTGTACACGCAGGCCACTTTCTTTTGACAAGACTGCTGCTGAACAAAATGGTGCAGACTGCGGACGAGACAGGCGTTCAGGGAAGAATCGTGAATGTTTCTTCTGTCATTCATAGCTGGCTGGGCAAGGACGGAATTCAGTTCGGCCAATTAAACAATCCAAAAAGGTAACAATTCAAGGACTCCGCTTATCTTTCCAATTGCTACCTTTTCCCAAAAAACGTATTCAACAATTTTCGATATGCGATTTCCAGCTTATATCTGTAAGCTTCACAGGTACGACGCAACCCGTGTATACGCTGAATCTAAGCTGGCAAATATCCTACATACTAAAGAACTTTCCTTGAGACTCAAGGTACAGATAGCCTGTAGACTGCAATCTAATGGATATCCTCTTATAGTTATACAGCTAGCCGAGGCTTTGTATAGCACAGGCGATAAAATGACAAGTTTCTGGTTTAATTGCAGGAAATGAAGGCAAATGTCACAGCGAACTCTGTTCATCCAGGAATCGTGAGGACAAGAATAACAAGAGATCGTGAAGGACTTATCACAGGTTAAGCCTTATTCTTTTATTTTCCGTTTATATGCAGATAAACTCGTTATACTTTCAACCCTAGAAAGCTAAATTAAAAGGGCGATTTATGTTTTGCTGCAGATTTTGTTTTCTTCCTCGCGTCAAAGCTTTTAAAATCAATTCCTCAGGTGATCTTTTATCTCGGACTCGTTATCATTTCCACAGTTTTCGCAGGAAAAATATCTTGCGAAATTATTCTGTTAATTAGCACTTATCTCATACGCATTTACTTGAGAGGAGGGATCTGTCGGACGAATATGCAGCCGAATAGATGCGCTTTAACTTTAAATAATAGCCAGAACTGCTTTTCTATCAGAGTGGCTCACAACTATTATGCTTTTGATATTTGTACAGGCAGCGTCAACAACCTGTTATGTCGCTGTTCATCGAGAATTACACAACAAATCGGGTAAATACTTCTCAGATTGCAACGAAGAATGCACATCTACCTTAGCAAATGATCCGAAAAAAGCCAAGGAGCTTTGGGAGACCAGCGAACATATGATATCATCGTAACTGTAAATTATGATCTGTAACCTCTACATAAAATAATAAAATCAAAATCGAAGGTCAACGCCTTTGTTATACTGTAAATCTCCTTTCGTTCTGCTAAGTTAAAAGGATCTTTGCACAGAAACAATGGCAGCTCTATAATTTCAATCATACAATAAAGATTAACAATTTTACTCCTCTGATTGCTTTCCATTTATCCTTACACAGTCTTGATCTCAAACCCTGAACATGATTACACAAATTTTCCAGCTACAGTTAAATCAACAGCGATGATCTCTTAGCTCAAGCATTTCCTTAGATCTGCTTTGAATTTAAAGCATCTTTCTTTGAATTTTTTAAATCTTATTTCCAAAAGATGCCTGAGATCTGTTCTTAAACTACTGGTACCTAATAAATATGTTTTATTATTATTATCTGAAATTTAGGAAAAGCATCCAATGTCAATCTGAAATTATTATCTAATTGCAGTCTTTTCAGTTCTCCCTGCAAATTCGACCCTCAGTCAAATGTTGAATTTGGACTGGACGATAAATTTAACAGACAAGTGCGAAATGTCAATTCAACAGCTCAGAAATGACAATACATAGAATCTAGTATTGTTTTTAGAAAGGTTTTGCTCTGAATCGGAATCAGAATCAGTAAAAGAAGAAAGAAATTCTGGTTTTGTTTTTACCTTTGTGTTGCAGAGCTCCTGTTCTGTAAAAGTTTCCGATGTTGAGAACTTAATAAATTACCTACCCAACCAAGATTGGTATAATAAATTCAACGTTAGCAAATTAATAAAGCAACGAAAGAGTTAGTGGTGTGTCAGACATGACGTTTCAAGTCAATCACACGATATAAAATTTTCCTCGTTTTTACGCCCACACCAACTATTTTAACGTTAACTCGTAATGTCCCTTTCTTTCACAAAACCGTCTAGGTGGACTAAACCTTATATGGATTTTTAATATTAATTTAAATAGTAGCCCATCAATTTTTTATTTTTAATTTTTAATAATTTAATTTTTTATTTTAAATTATCAAAGTTTGTAGATAAATAATTTTTACAAATTAAAAAATTATTCAAACATAAGGTAAACTTTCCATCAAAATAAATATATTAAAACTATTATAATAAATATACAAATGTGTAAATGTATGTATCAAATATTTTCTATGTTTAAATAATGAAATATGTCTCAACCTTTTAGTAAATGGTGATGGTTTCAAATTGACAATATGTGAGGTTTAGAAAGAAGACACGAGGACATGATATTATTCTAGCTTTTCCCAATGTAAAGTATTAACATTGAATATGCTACAAGTTGTCTTGTACAGTATTATTCACCATTAAATTTATTTAATCATCCTATGAATAAAGCTTATAATTATCTAATCATCCTATCTTTTTATTTCCCAACAAAAGTTATGATCACTTAATCATTTTATTTTCACCTTTTTCCCTATATAAAGTATTATCAGTGTATATGTCACTTTTTTATTATAGATCATTATATCATTATTATTTCAGTACTTATGTATCACTTCACTTTTATAATGATGTTTAAATAATATTCTAATCATTTTTAAATAAAACTCAGATGATGTCTAATCATATTTATTTTTCTAAATTCTAAATAATAACCATTTAAATTATTTCATCAAAAAATTTTCATTTAAAATTAAATTTTAAAAAAATATTTAATTGAAATAAATCTTATTTTATCATTCACCTCATAAATCACATGCGACAATTTGAAATATATAGAGATATATTCATCTTTAGAATAAAAAAGGTTATCATAAAATTGCACATAAAATTGCACATATTGAAACCAAGAAACAACTCTTCCCTCTACATAAACTACACATATAATTGATAGATTTGTGTCAACTAAATGGAGCTTAGATGTAGAATGAATGCCCTTCTCTTCTCTTAATCATCATTTTTTAAATTCACCCCAAGTTATAAATAAAGAAAAAAATCATTTTTTTAATCATGTTTGTTGTATGGATAAGAAGAGTAATGAAATATAAAGTGGAGAAGAGATTATTTTTCTTCTTTTAGAAGTGTTCTATTATTATAATAAGATATAAAGTATATTATTATCATGTGTATAAAAATCAAAATAAAAGAAACACATTTAAAATATAAAAATAAAAATTATAAATGATATAATTAAATATAAAAAATAAAAAAATATATTATATTATCACATTTTTATCACTTATATGTACTTATATGTATTGTAATATATGTCTTCAAATAATTACTGTATATTGATCATTGTATGCTTCTTTCACATATAGTGATGGCACATAAGAATGATCTACACCTAAAAATGGAAACTTCACTTAATCATTATAAGGTTCCTCTTTTATTTTTTAAAGATGGGTGGGATTGGTAAGTGATTGTATTTTTAAGAAGAGGAGGGAAAAAGACCATTTAAGGTCAAGCTGGGCTTTATAGAGTTACCATGATGTGGACCAATCACAAGAGCAACACTCTTTAGAGGGGTCATTGCTTTGTGACAATACTATTATATTGGGGTGTGACAATAATATTATATTGGGGTTTGCTTCTATAGGGCCTACCTCTATTTTTTAATTATATATATTATAAATTAAAAAAATATTCAAAAATATTAATTATATATTGTGTAGATTCTTTACAAAGGACTCAACTAAAATCTTTAGAGCTAAAATTGTAAGAAGTATTATTTATTATTGAAGAAGTAGTTTAGTGAAAAGGTGGAAGAAAATGAGAATTTTTGTTGGAAATTCAAATCTAAATGTCTAGTTGGGCTTTGGATTTTATGAATCCAATTGTATCCACAAATTTATTTTGGTGGAAGTAAACTTTATCTCATTTTAAGGGGGTTGCAATGAACATTTGAATGGTGTAGGTGGTCAAATGCCTCGATCCCAAACTATGACCGGTCCATGTACCCGTACCAGGAGCAAGGCAACTCCAGATTTATCATGGACGAGTTGGAGGATATCAACAGGAAAATGATTCAGAAGAATGCATATTTGGTGCATTCTTATTAGTAGGTCTCTGTTCATGTTGGTCTTAATCGTTGGTCTTTTGTAGACTAATTTGTGGGCTTGGACCATCTTCGTTGCTTTCGATGTTGGTTTCAGACTATAATGCTTATTTCCAGGATTTTTGTAAAACTTTTAGGTTTTGGGTCCTGTAAAACCCATTTACCTTAATAAAAAATGAACATTTGAATGGTATTATTTTATTTCTAGAAAGGTCAATAGATAGTTTATGTTTCTATTATTTTATTAAATTAAGTTTAGTAACTATTTATTTGAATTAGATGAATTTATTTGTATATTTTATGATATAATTAAACATGTTATATAAAAAATGTTAATAGATATTAATTTACATTTAGCATAAGTTAACAAGTATCTTTAAGACTAATACTTCTTGATATATTTTAGATATATGTATTTCAGATATCTATACTATTTTAATTATATTTATAAATAAATTGAAGGTAGATATCCAAAATTATTATATAACCTTCTTTATGCATTTTATTTTAAATTAAAAATTAAAAAAAAGAATTATTTTCTTGTTAAATTTTAGAATTAGTGTTAAGATTCCATATAGAGTTAAAATTATATTTAAAAAGTAATTATAATTAATTAAATTAATTTACAAATATATTTAAAACTCAATCTTAGGAAAAAGTTTATTTCAACCCTTCCTATATTAAAATAGATGTAGATATATAAAAAATAAGTTGAATCCAAATTATTTTCGATTACAAATTTTCTTCTTAAGTGGGTAAAGAAGGATTAGTTGTTGATTCATTAAGTTTTTCTTTATTTTATTTTACTTGCAATAATAGAAGGAAAAATTTGAGAATACTCCTTTAGTTTGACAATTTTATATAAATACTAAAAGAAAAAGGGATGGTTGGATGTAATTATTTTGTTTTGATAAATTGTCTTTGGATTATGTGGAGAATTTATAAATAATATTTGAAAAATAAGTACACAAATAAATGAAGGGTGTGGTGTTGGAAATGTTGAAGGATAAGATTAAGTTATAGAGAAAGGAAGTCTAATAGTTATTGAGTTTTTTTAAATATCTTTATTATTTGAGCTAAAAGATAGATTATATTTCCGTTTAATAAATATTTATTCTTATTACATAAATATTCTCTAATTGATTACATGATTAATAGGTTTTTATTTTATCTTAATTATTTCATCTTTGTTTATAACAAAGTGGATTTACATTTATTTTGAGTAAATTATTTATAGAAAACCATCCAAAAATGAAAAACAAGGTCACTCTCTATCGGGGCTAGGTACCACCTTTCATTCATTGGTTGTTCACTTAAATCTCCTCTCTCCATGTGGTTTACTTGGCCTCTTCATTTGGGAGTGCAAGGGCCTTCCTCATTAGGGGGTGTATTTTGGAGGTAACTAATCCAATGGACGTACAACACCCCCCCCATGAGTAGAGATCCTCTTGGGAGGATCCTTACCCTCTGCTAGTAGAACATTTTGACACAATGAAATTATCATAACATTTTTACATGATGACACCCTCACATTGTTTTCATGTACAATTACTTCTATATTGTATTTATAGGATATTAATTTTTATCATATTCTAACAATGAAAATTCAACATCATTTCTATAAAATAAAAATACATCACTTTAAAATAATGAAATATGACATGTTGTTGCATGTCAAACATTTAATAAATATTATAGCATATTATTCTTTCATGAGCATATCTTATATACCACAATTTACATTATCCTTGATGTAATGATATCTAGTATATATGGCCATACATTTCACATCCTCAATTTTCCTAATATTACATGATTTATAACAACAAAATCATGTGAATTGTATTTAAAGTAACTATAATGTATTCATCTATTGTATTTTTATATTACTTTTATTCTCTCTCCTCAAATCAATTTTACATGTTGATATCATATATTAACTTTAAGGGGAATATAATCTGTAAATTCTTAACTTTACATGGTTTCATGTTCATGTATGTCATAGGAGTAAATTGGTTCTAACTCTATGAGAACCTTATGCATCACGATCTCATATACATCATTTTTGAAAGGAAACTAGGTAGCAAAATACAACTTCCTACACTGAACTATCAAGAGAGTGAATGCAAAAAAATCTTACAACCCTTTAACAATTACAAATTTAGATGTACATCTAATTAAAATAGAAGAAGATATTCAAAGTAGAATAAAATCATAACACAACATATACGTGGGAAAATCCTTTTGGAAAAAACCCAAACTCTAAACACTCAACTCAATTGTATTATCAACAACAATACTTAGAATACAATCTTAGAGATATGTTCTTTAGGAGTAATTACAACAATCTTAAAAAATCCTGACACAAAACAACTTCTTAGAAGATATCCAACCTATCATACAAATACACTAAAAAGGGCCATATATTTATAAAGCTCAACACAAGTGGAAAATGCCCATGGTTTTAAAAACCAACTCTAAAGCTCAAAAGGTAAGTACCAATGTTAAAAATAACATAAATGCCATTTCCATGACATGTTGCACATAACAACTTTCCAAAGTACTAACTTATGACTCACCCATAATGGTCATCTTTCTATATGCAACACCTACCTCACACCACTTGTTAAAATTGAAATCCACCATAAATATTGGTTACCAAAAAACAATCTTCATGAATCTTCCAACGAACTAGTTGTCGTCATAGTAAATAAAACAAATCGTCATAGTTCCAACATAGTAACCTATGACACTAGTTCCCTAATTTTAGGACTTCCAAAGTAGGTGCAATAAAATAATTAAATAATAAACATGATTTAGAATCTAAAGTTTTGTTTAATTAAAGTAGGAAAGGGCCCATACCCATAACATAACAAGGGGAACTCACAAGCACTGAGACCATCTACACCAAAAAAGAGGGACCATTGAGAATCTAAGGTTGAGACACCTCGATGCCAATAATTTTTACAATGCAATCATTCACATATGTTGTGTAGCTTGTTAGTAAGACTACACAACCATTATATATGTCATGATACTTTATACACTATCCACCATATGTATTTTTTGTTAGGGACATAGATTTTCCAACTCCATAGTGCCCTAGATCATCATAGTATACATCATATTAGTTGTCTCACTATAAAATTTTCACTTCACACTTAATGCATATAGTAATTTTTAATTATAAATTTTTGTGTATAATTTTTTTATCTGTTTAATTTATAATTGTGTGTGTAGGTACAAAAGAGTGGCACCATTCAAACATCTAATATCACATAAATTTTTTGACTTTTTTGTATTTATTTTACAAGTTTTACTTTGGCATGCACGATTCATGTAGTTTAACATGCACACAAATGTTAAAAAAAATTTAAGAAATAAAAGTGTATACACAATCATTCTATACCGCTTTGAGCATGTATTGTTAAATGTATTGTCATAAAGCTTAGTTTTGATTTATTTAACACATAAAATAACTCCTAGCCCTTAACCCACCTGGTAAACCTTCTTATACACTATCTTACTTAGGTTTGACCCATTCCTTTAGGTGCCTTACTTTCCTCAGCAAGGTCATGTGGGACAACCCTATCTATTGGTTGGGTGACACTAGTGTGACATACTCCACGTTGTTTAAATTCTATATTTTCATATCCCAAGACGATCCTTTTGGATTATTGTTGTTATCTTTTAGACCACATGTAAAAAATCTTAAATTGAGAAACTTAGAACATGTACTTAATAGAAATTTAGGTACGCTATTAGAAATCAACCGATATCAAATGAAATTGGTAGAATCATACACTAGAACAATTTAATTCATAAATGAATTAAAAAAATAATCTAAATTTTATTTTAGTTCAATTAAATCATTCACATTTACAAATTCTATGTGGTGTGTTTATGGAATTGCAAATTAACCAAATAGAGATAATTAACTTGCACATTTGATATAAACTTGCATCTTTAACTCTTGGTTAATAGTAAGTCTCATTATAAATTTTAGCACATCATCTTTATCAATAGATCAAGATAAATTAAAATTTTAAAGGTACATCAACATTTTAAATTAGTCGACAATAGAAGGATGTGTTCACATGATGCAGATCAAATTGGGACTATGCAACATATTAACAGTGTCTATAACAATACAGTTCTCACTACAAGTCTATAAGATTGCCATCAAATCCTTATTCTAGATTTCAATAATTAATTTTGATCACCTACTAAAATACAACAACAAATCAATCTAAAATTTAAAACTTTAATATCATTAAAAATAGTTATCTCTAACCCCTCCCAATTGCATAGGATTTCTCAAGTCCCTTGATTTGTATCTAATTGTTTATTTATTACTTAATTATTCAAGCTTATATCTAAATTAAATTTTTATCTAAACACTTACAAATACAAAAGAATAACAATGAGTAAAATATATATATACATATTTAATAACAATTAAAATGTTTTGTAATTTTTTATATTAATAATATTTAATTCTTTATATCAATGATACCTTTTTATCATGTATATTGATAATAATTATAAGATATTGAATTAAATAAGTTTTATTTATTTGAATGGTATAAGGTGTTACTTTCAATTATTGAAATTTTGTATTTATATCATTATATTGAACAAATTCAAGGAATGTACAATCAAATGAGCTCATCCTCATTTTCTTGAAGAAAAGAAAATACATATCTTACATGCTTAAACTTCAATGACTTAAACTGAAACCTAGCTTATTTTGTTTTTCCTTAGAAATTGAATTTTTATATTTATATCTTTATATTGAACAAAGTCAAGGAAGGTACAATCAAATGAGCTCACCCTTGTTTTTTTTTAAGAAAAGTAAATACATATCTTATATGCCTAAAATTCAATGATTTAAAATGAAACCTAATTTATTTTTTATTTTCTTAGAAACTAGTAAAATAAAGAAAGTCATGTAGAAACATCTTTTCATTGGGTGTTCAAAACAACATAACAAATTCTCATAATAAGATATAATTTTCTTAAAATTTGCAAGGACGTGTATTATTTAATTATTTGTATTAATTATACTTTTTTATTGTGTATTATGATAATAATTAAAAGATATTGAATACAATATATTTTATTTATTTGAATAATATCAAATATTCTGATTAGTTAAAGCGGGGTAGGCCTGAACTTTTACATAACTATCACACATGCACACAAAATGGAGGCACTTGCAAGTAGTGAGACCACCGAGAAAACAAGACCAAAAAGGACAAACCCTTTTTGGAAAGAGGCTCCACACTGGAGCAACACACTAGGGAGATCATAGGTCTCGCCCCAACAAAATCACGTAATATGAACAAAGGGGTTTAGGAAGAAACCCTAAACCATCTTCTTGCAAAAGAACCTTGCATTGGAAACAAAGAAACCAAAGAAAAAAAAAGCTAACATCAAGCAAAACACAAGCCAGGGGATGGTCAACCATGAAACAGTCCAAAGGGTTTTGAAACGCATCCCTAAGCCTTGCTACAATAGGATCAACTAACCATTCCAATAGACCACAAAATAGGATAACCAAGGAATGGACTAGAATAAAAAAAGTCAAAAGAGTTTTGAATAATATTAGATGTTACTATCTAATTATTATTATTTTTTATTTATATTTGTATGTTGAAAAAAATCAATCAAATGAACTCATCCTTTTTTTTAAGAAAACTAAACACCTGCCCATACTCCAGTGACTTAATATGAAACCTAACTCATTTTCTTTTTCACCACTCACTAAATTCTCCTATCTATCCATTTAAGTGTTATTGAAAAATAATAAAATGAACAAAGTCATATAGATTAAAATTCTTTCTTGGTTGTTCAAAATAAAATAATAAATTATTTTAATAAATTGTAATTTTTCAAAAGTTTACAAGACTTTCTATTATTTAATTATTTGTAGTAATGATATTTTATCATGTATTATGGTAATAATCAAAAGTTATTGAATAAAATATATTTTATTGATTTGAATATAATAAGATGTTACTTTTTAATTATTAAAAAAATTGATTAATTTTATTCATATTGAACAAATTCAAGGAAGCTACAATCAAATGATATTTTATCATGCATTATGATAACAATCAAAAGATATTGAATACAATAGATTTTATTGATTTGAATGATATATGATGTTACTTTCTAATTATTATAAATTTTGATTTATTTTACTCATATTGAACAAAGTCATGGAAGCTACAATCAAATGATATTTTACCATGTATTCTGATAATAATCAAAAGATATTGAATAAAATATATTTTATTGATTTGAATGATATAAGGTGTTACTTTCTAATTATTATTAAATTTGATTTTTTTAATCCATATTGAGCAAAATCACCAATCAAATAATATTTCTCATGTAGTATGATAATAACCAAAATATATTGAATAAAATATTTCTTATTGATTTGAATGATATTTGATGTTACTTTCCAATTATTATTAACTTTGATTTGTTTTATTCATATTGAACAAAGTCATGAACAAATGAGCTCATCCTCAATCTTGAAGAAAAATTCAATGACTCAACCTAACCTAATTCATTAATTCTTTTCTTTACTGATTTAACTTTTGAAAACTAGTAAAATGAAAAAATATTCAACAAAAATAATTCTTATAATACATTGTAATACAAAAGAATATCTAATAACTGAAAATATAGTAATTTTTATTATTTGATTATTTATACTAATAATTATTTATATATATTTGTATGTGTGTATATGTATATGTATGAATATGAGCTCGTTCTCATTTTCGACAAAAAAAATAAAAAATAAAATATATATATATATATATATATATATATATATATATATATATTACATTCTTTTTTCCTTGGGATTTGAAAACCACATAACTGATGTTTCCCATAAAAATAGGTAAATTATGAAGTAGAAATCTTTCCAAACGTTTCATTAGCATATGGATCCCTTTACCAGAACCCAAATGATAATAAGAACAGTGAATAAAATCTTCCAAACTGTGAGATAAACCGACATCTTCCAATACAAATCTCTCCTTTAACGCATTAAACACCCACATTCATTCCAGAGCTGATAAGTTTGTGTTGGAAAACAATGAGAATATCCAGGTATTACAGACCTTTAAGCATATCTAAGCAACTGAACCATAGTTCACAACAACTTTTCTGCAACACAAAATCAATGAGTTACATGTCCAGTTACCCTGGTACATAGTTTATCTCCCTCTAAACCCTAATCTGGCCTAAACCCTAATCTGGCCTGAGGGCTGAGCCTTATGGATGATTTCAAACTAAAAATTTCGATAAGGGATGAAATTGGAATTGTGCTTTGGATAAATTTGATGAAACGAGTATTTCTTCGTTTTCAATTCTCAACGAAAGAATTTTCAATCTAAGAACTTGTACTCCCATATCAGATAGCTAAAAACTCTTTGCGACAATACCAAATCTCTCATAATAAAAAAATCAGATCAGATCAGATAAACAGTGTGGAGTTTGTCCATTTGCAACCACTTCTATCGCTATCGTATATATCTTTAATCTACCCCCACTTACTCCACAGGGTTAACAGAGAAATGTCAAGAGACGAGCATGGTAATCCTAAGAATAATGAAGTCATCATCCAATTGTTGTAAGGAGGAGCAAAATACAAGAAGAAATAATTAGCTAAGAGACAGGGAGACTGCAAAAAAGTTAAAAGAGGTCATTGCAACAATTTGTGCAACATGAGGGCCCATGAAATGATGGAAGTCATTAAAATGTTGCAAATCTTCCACATAGCACCAGACAATAGGAAGAAAAGTGGGCTTGTACATCAACACCCGTGATACAGCTGAAATATTTTAATAATAGCTAGATGTGGGAAGAAATGACTTTGAAAAAGACACAAAGAAAAGCTGGTAATCCTAAGAAAATACCTAATCTATGTATCATAATCAAACATGTGTGAAGAACTGTGACGACTCTCAAAAGAGAGAATGAATATAGACAGAAACTTACGTAAAGGTGGTGGTGGATTTTCAATTCCAATAATATATAATGACAAAAGATCAACAGGAACCTTCTTTCTGCTCTATCCACCATAGCATGGATGAAGTTTTAAAATAAAATTTAATGGTTATGGTGGAACCATTAAATTGCTTTTGCTTTATCAATTCTTAATACCCACTTATGAAAAGCATTATATTCATGTTGCTTGCTAACAGAGATGCATTCAAGCTAAAAGAAAGGAATGCATGTTGCTCGATCCCACACAATTTGCCAACAAACTTTTCTGATATAAAATAAAGGAGAATCATTTAGAACATGAAGTGTTATGAGATTAGATTTAAAATGATTTCTATTGATTCTTCATGCCCACTTTTACCTAGTCCTTTCCGAGATTGTTGCTATATCTTTAAGTCGCACGCTTGGCTGCTTTTTATCTTAAGTTATTATTCTTTAATTTCTTCCTTTTTAAGGTCCTGCCGTGGAACTATAGTAGCCACAGTGTGTTTATGGTGGTTATTACTGCTTTTTCCTCCCACTAACTCTTCCGGATTCTGTTGATTGAGATTGCAAACATATGGAGATGGTCGCTATTCTTTTTTCTTCTTTTGATAAAGTTTAAAAGACATTATTAATGGACAAAAAGTTCCACAGGCCAAGATTATAAAAGAGGTATAAGAGGTATGGAGCAGTGATTCTAAAATACATACATTGTAGTTGGTTAACGGCTTTGGGTTCTTCAATACAGATTTTATTGATTCTGTTTTCGAACCAATCTTATCTGTATTGTATTGTAGATTAACAAGATACTAAGAATCCTCCTATCTATATCACGCAATACCCCTGAACGAGCGTAAAACAATATTAGAATGGAGGCTTAATGAATAGAGATAATATATTGAAAATCTAAAATAGTTAGAAATAATAAATTAAGTCAAGAGTCCACTATTTTATTATAAATTTGAAATCTTGTACCAAACTCTTCATAGAATAGTGTATATGTTCCTAAAGAGATTGGAGAGAGTTTATCAACTATCACTTCTAATGTGATTATATCTTTGTGATCATTAGATCAAATTTTTGAAGAAGAGATCTCAAAATCTTTTTATTATTTTTTTGTTTTGTTAAAATTTTACATTTTGTTTTCGTTTTACTATAATTTTCTTTCAATCTTAAGTTAAATTACAATATCTAAAATCTTAAATGGATTTCATTTCTTTTATTCATAAATTTTCAAAGAGTATGAAGTCTTACCAATTTAACTTTTGAATTTTCTACATATTAAGGATGTAAAAAAAATCGAAATATCCAATATAAATTGAATAGTGAATAGAACTTGGTTGTTCTTGGAATAGATATTCTTTTTTATATTAGCTAGTTCAAATTTTTATATCAATTTGGATTTCAAACTCAAAAATTACTATGTAAATTAATAAATTAATGTTCAAGATATCAGTAAATTTTTTTTATATGTATATCCAATCTTGATATATAAATTAATAAATTATAAATTAGATAAAAGGCACAATTTTGTTAGATCTATACCAATGTTCTAATTAGGTAAATTGGGAGAGGGCCTAAACCCTTATACATATCAGCCAACTAGGTGGCAAGGAGGGATCTCACAAATAATGAGACTACCAAGAAACTAAAGACTAGATGCTACAAAGACAAATCTTTTGATCAAAGCTTAGAACTAGTGGGAAATAGAGGTCTCGACCTCAAGCAAAAGCTACTCTTACTCAACATGAGGAAGAGGGAGAGAAGAGGACACAAGGCCATTTTATGAACCACAGTCCAAGAGATGGAATAATCTAGAATCCCACAAGGATGGGAAGAGAGAAGAAGCCTCCCCTAAGGAGGACAAACAATAGGAGAAAGGGAACAATAGGAGGTAGTGGAAGGCAACCGATGTTTATCAAATAAGACAAGATTGGAGTAGAAACTGACAGGAGGATATCTGATAGGAGGTGTCACCACAAAGTCCATGTGATAGGACCAAGCCAACCCTAAAACAAGCCCATCAGAATCTTGAGGAGAAACACAACTGAGGAGATAGGATCCTCAATAGTTAAATGATCATCAGAAGCATTTAGTCACCAAGTATTAGGGTGATCTATACCAGTGTTTAGACTTAAATTTGTTCATATTTAAATTAGAGTAATTTATAAAAAAAAATTATCTATATCAATAAATAAGTTAAATTATTGTAAATTTTAATTATAAATTAAAAAGATGTATACATATGTTAGATATTTTATTTTATATAAAATTATAAATTAAATATTATTAGTTATATTATAATTTCTAATTTGTGAATTAAATTGTAAAATAAAGATATAAAGATATATACTGTAATTGAATATATAAATGAATCTATAAATTTTAAATTATTATAAATAAATTAAATACATATGAATATGATAAAGTAAAATAATTGATTCTAATAAAAAGTTTATTGTAACTACATCAAATAAACATCATATATCATAAGAGAATAGTTCATAAATTTACAACTAAAGTTTTAAATGTATTTACATGACATAAATACACGACTCTACTTAAACATAAGTATGGGTGGATCGACCCTCACTCTATCTAGGACTAAAGTCATGCCCTAAGCCCCATCTTGAGATTGATTCCACCAATCTATAAAAATATTGTCTTATGCTCTGTATGTGTATAGGCTTACATAAAACTATACAGATATATAATAATTTATATATCTCATCTTATGATGTCTACATGATCTATAGTTATTTAAATAAATATTAAAAATAAATATTAAATTTATGCATATAAACATACTATTAAATTTTATATAGCATAAATTTTTTAACTAGCATCAAAGTACATTATATATCACATAGAGGATATTCAATATAAATTCCTCTTGAATAATGAGATGATACCAAAACCTATACATGTATTTTTTTACTAAATTTGAAAGTGTTAATTTTTTTTAATTATGTCTATAAAACTTTATACAAATATATATGTGTAGCGTACTATATTTAACCTAATATATACCTCACGATGATGTTCTAGGTCACCATCAATGTCCTCATCCTAATTTAATTATATAAATAGGATGGGCTTGATTAAATTCTCATTTAATCAACAACAAAGCCTCCTATAATATTCCATATTAGCATTTGAAATAATAGTCTTGCATAGTGAGAAAGAGTATCAAATTCCTATTCAAAAGCTCAAATTAATTAATTTTAAAAAAATTATGTAAATAGATTTTAGATTATTTACTTCTTTTTGATTTGGTAAATAATATTAAATTTCCTTTTTTCAACTTCAAGAATTTGATAGATCAATAATTTGAATTTTTTTATTTATAAATTGTCAATATTATAATAATGATTGAGCTCATAGTTTACATTTAAAATTTTTGAAAGAACCTTCATATAATAAATTGATAAAATATTTTTTTTTTTATAAATAATTTGTAGATTACTTTTATTTTGGGATAAGCCATTTTATATATTCATGTTTGAAGCTAGTTGCAACTCTATGAGATAAAACAAAGATATGATCAAATAACAATACAAATTCATATTTTATGTATTAAATACCCACATAGATCAATAATTAATATCAATTTATGGTTAATTATTTTAACACCAATGATTAACATACATTTAGAGATCAAAAAGTGTCATGCACTTGTTCAACTATTTAAAGAACTAAATCACATGGAGCTAATGAAATTAAGGAATGCACTTCTATCCTTTTCCTTAGATGAATTACATAATTTAAATGGGTAAATATCAATCATGTTGCAAGTAGAAACGTATTAACATTCTATTCATCTATTCATCCCAAAGGGCTACATATATACTTGTATGTATATTCTCAACTAGTAAAACTATAATACATTATTCTTAGAATTTTTGAAAGTTTGCCTAGTATATTTAGATGTTAGATCCCATTTATGATCTAGATCTTGAGATTTGGGATATGAACCATTCTTATAAAGGATGGATTTTAGAGATCATAAAAATAAAAAATAAAATTACATAGTAAATCAATCATAGAATTGAAGAGAAATAATTTAGTAATTATGAGCTCTACTTTTATTAACAAATATAAATTACTAGGATATACTCTTTTCTCATATGTTCCATATTTATGGATAAAGATATGGTTAAAATTAAAAAAGGAAACACATCCAAGTGGTTTTTATTACAACTATAAAATGTCCACCAATTACAAACATTTAAATGTGAGAGGCACAAGAAGACTTCATTGATTAAACTCATTTCAATAGTTGGTTCTTTATAACAAATCCTAAAGGTATCTACATGTAGTACCACTAAATTTTTTAACTGCCTTACATTATGTTATGCTTAGTCATGCATAAAAATGTGTTACTGAACAACGCATGGTTTCATGCATAATGATACATGATGAAAACAAGAGTTGTGTTGTACGTTCAAAGGTTACAAGAGAGAGAATGGCGTAATCTTCACATGTAAGGGCTCTAATGGCTTGCATGGTCATGCTGTAATCATTCACATCTCTTTGAGAAGTTAGGCCTTCATCATATCTTTTATGAGCTAGAGAAAATAAACAAATAGATATTGAAGATTGTACCACTTTTCTTGATTTGCATGTTGTAATGAACCTACAAGGAAAATGAGATAATTTATTTATAGATATATGTAGAATATGTAGAAACATAATGCATTTTATTATCTTTGTAACACCACTTCAAGGAACAACCTCCCAATGTAGATGAACTTCAAATAGAAATGTACAAGGTACAGTCCATTAGGGAAGTCACAATATAAAGAGTATAACTAGAAACAATGATTATTATCCTATACATATGGGATAAATATTTTATTTTGATCAACCATTGGGATAAATTACAAATCACACTCATTCACATTTTTATTTACTGTTACATATGGCGACTTAAAACACATATGTAGCTAATTAATGCTATCTAATATCAATTTTTATATAATAGAATGAGGCTCATAAAATTTTCAACCCTTTGAAAATATTTTTACTTAAATTGAAATGATGAAACTTGGAGAGAATGTTGGTTAGTTTCCATGTGACATCTTAAGGATACAAGGTCTTTCATCAAACTATGATATAGTTTATATAATGAGAGCCAATGTGTGTAGTGCATATTTTAAATATAAATTCTTGTCCTAAATATGGATCCATTCTCATCTAATGATAGTGTCTTATTTGATATCAAATTAGTAGTCCCAATCACTTTTCTTGAGGTAAGAGACACGAATGCAAACTATTTATGGTCCACTATCTTTTCTTACATACCTAGATTATTTCTAATCCTTTGTCCTTGGTTTGTATGTATACATTATGTATATTTGATTTGGACTAGTGATGTACTTACATATTCATAATTTATTTTTATCTCATCATTCATAGTGTCTAATATGCACAAACTCAGTTGCTAAATATAACTTCAAAAAATTAAATATGACAATGAATTCACATTAGGAGATGACTTTTTTTAATTTGAAGAGGACTCCTCCCAAAAAGGTAACATCATGTTTCCTCTTGTTCTATCCCCTTATTTATTTTAATATTGCCAAAAAACTAAAATATGAAAGATGCATATTCAATCCAAAGAGCTTGGAGTACTTTCTATTGAGCTTAAAATACATGTACACCATCCCATATAATATTTTGATAAAAAGATTATAGTAAAAAAATCATATTATAATATAATATTATATTTTTATACAATAGTACAAACATTTTAATATAAATTTTAATAAGAAGATTAAAAATTTGATTATTTTTTAAATTGTAAAAAATACAATTATATATTTATATTTTTAATTTTTACTTTTTATTTTTGAACTTTTTTAAATTTAATTTTTAAATCAATGAGATACAAAGGCAATTATTCTAACATTCACTCTCAAATCATACATTACAAGGTATTCAAACTCATATTGTAGAATAGTTTTAATTATATTTTTATGTTTCACTTTATCATCAAATCTATTGAAATAAAATTAAATATACACATGATATACTTTTGATCCAACAAATAACCATCAAAATTAATTTTCATATTTCAAATGTAACTATTATTAGTAAATTATCATTAGCATAAATACTATCTGTAAAGCGGAAAAATCGCGATCGAACCCTAGTTGCTCTCCCCTCTTCCAACTCCAAGGAGAGAGAAGGGAGGTTCGCTAGGTTCGCTAGGATTCGATGGTTTTCACTTAGGGGAGAGACTTTACATTCAAAAGAGGGGTTGAAACCCACAAGATCCAATCCCACGCAATGCAAGATTGGATGCTAAATGAGTTTCAAGGGTTATGACAGCAAGGCTACCCTCTTTTGTAAAGAATGTGCATAGAAGAATTGAGCTAGGAATGCATAGAAAGTGACAAAGATTCGCTTTATAAACTGAGATAGGGATACAGTATGAAGCTGCAGACCTGGAATTAGCAGTAAAATGTCGATACGGCGCTGTCCTGCAAATTTGAGCAAAAGTTGTCGGGACGATGGCGCCCGACGCCACGGTCCTCCGAAAAATCTGCGAAACGAAGGGGGATCTGTTCGTCTCTGCACAAGGATTCTAGATCTTCAATTTCAGCCGCGTACCTGCAACCTACACACAGAAAAGCGAAGACGATTGGGGGGTTAGGGATTAGGGGTTTGCCTTTAGGTCAAACCCCGGTTTTGGAATTAACCAAGAAATGAGCAAGAGCTGTAAATGTAAATGACTGTAAAACAAGTACTAATACCTTGTTCTAAGGATGTTTGTATCCTTATGTGCGAAGGTTTAGATGTTGTATGTTGTATGTTGTAGTAGTATGTGATCTCCTCTTCAATGGTTGAATCCTTGTCTTGAATGCAACACTTAGCCTTGAATGGAGACTTGAAATGCTCAATTGCTTGAAGGAATGCTTGAATGCTTGAATGGTTGAGTATAGTTTCCACGCCTTTTTCATCATATGACCTTCTTACCCAAATGGGAGAGGCAAATGTAGTTTATATACTTGTCAATTAGGGCTGATAGACTGATTTTCCCGACCTTAGGCCGACCAGGAAAGATAATTTCCAAATTGCAAACAAAAAGACCCGAGACCCCTTAGGAGACCGGGCCCAAAATAGGACCCAGGGACCAGGGCGCTGGGCGCCATGGTCCTGAGGGACCAGGGCGCTGGGCGCTATGGTCCCACCTCTCGGGACAGCAGGGTGCAAGGAGGTTCAGGCCAGGGTACTTGAAAAATGCAGTTTTCAGTGTCATAATCAGGTTTCGGGGTCTCCATTCAGGTTGCATGTTGCGTCGCCATCGTGAAGACCAAAATGCAGTTGAAATTGCAAGTGTCACAATTTTAGGACGCTACACTATCTAATTATATTATATCATGTTTTACTTTTTGAATTTGAAATACTTTTTTAATTATGCATTATCTTGACCATTCTCACCAAATAATGTAAAGACATTATACTATATGAATTAATTCAAAATTTAAAATTATTTATTTTCCTTTGCAAATATTTAGATGATGTTCTTTTGATATCAACGTAATCTATGTTTATAAAAATTCTATGATAGGAATTTTTGATCCATGATTTATAATTCGACCACAACATCTATGATATTTTACACTTTTTATAACAATGTGCTATTATCTAATCTCATCTCAATGATTTTGTAGAAACATGATTAGGAATAATTAATATTGTATATGAATAATGATTAAAGTTACTATTATTAGAATTAAGGTAATATTAAACTTGCAAAACTTCTTATAGAGTATCAAGACATTATGTCAAGAAATGTTTTAGAAGGATTGTCACTAGTCTAAAGTATCATCCATCACATAGACCTTATAACAGGGGCGAGTTTTCCTAACAAAGCAACACACTAGATGACACCAATGAAGAATGCAAAGCTGAGTAAAAAAGTACATGAATTGTTGGAGAAAGGATTAAATTGGGAGAGTCTAATACCATGCATGGTACTCATTATCTTATCTCACCAAAGAAAGATGGAGAGTGGATCTACTTTGTATTGAATCAATAGCCATCAACAAGATCACAATTAAGTATTGGTTTCCATTGCCAAGGATGGATGACATAATGGACTTTTTGAGTCGTGTGCAAAGTACTTCACCAAGATTGATCTCAAGAGTGGATACCATTATATCAGGATCCGAGAGGGTGATGAATAGAAGACTACATTCAAGACCAATGAAGGACTGTATGAGTGGTTGGTCATGCACTTTGAACTCACTAATGCACCAAGCACATTCATGCATTTGATGAACAAAGTATTAAAGGATTTTCTAGGAAATTTTCTCATTGTTTATCTAGATGACATCCTGATTTTTAGGAAGACAAGGGAAAAATATATCTAGCACATTAAACAAGTTTTCCAGCAATTGAGGGAAGAGAAGTTGTTGATCAACATCGAGACTTGTATAGTTTCATGAAGACACAAATTGGATTACCTAGAATTTATGATCTCTATATAAAGGTTGAAGATGGATCCAAAGAAGGCGATAGCAATTATAGAATGGTCAATATCGATAGACATTGGGGAGGTAAGACCTTTTCACGGCCTGGAAAGTTTTCACCAAAAATTAATTAGAAATTTTAGTACTATGTGCACACCAATGAAAAAGATGATGAAGGAAGACTAGAAAGATTTCAAGTAGAAATTTGGAACACAAAAGAGATTTAAAATACTAAAGAAAAAGGTGATGGAGCAACTAGTACTGGCCTTACCAGATTTCAACAAAGTATTCTAGGTTGATTATGATGCTAATGATAGTTTTATAGTAGTATTGAACCGGGAAGGAAGGCCAATTTATTATTTCAGTGAGACATTGGATGATGCTTAGAGGAGGTATTCAGTGAATGATTAGGAGTTCTATGTCATAATTCAAGCATTGAATAAATGGAGGCACTATTTATTGCTGAAGGAGTTTGCATTGTATATTGACCATCAAACACCTTAGTACTTGAACAATCAAGGCAAGTTGAACCAAATCCATATGTGGTGGATAAAGTTCATGTAGAGTTACACATTTATCCTCAAGCACTAGAGTGGAAATTCAAAGTGGGTTGTAGATGCACTAAACACAAGAAGAAACCCAATGATGTAGATGAGGGTGGTAGTAATGGGATTTAATAAACTAAAGTCCGTATTTGAAGTCGATTTTAAATTTTCAAAGGCTTGGAAGGAAAGTAGAGAACTAGTGGTGGTTGAAAGAAGCAAGTGGTTGGATTAATTCATGCAAGATGACATGTTGTTTAAGAGAAATTAGTTGTGTATTCCTAGGAGTTCAACGAGGAAAAACTTGATCAAAGAAAAACATTTTGGAGGGTTAGCAAAACATTTTGGGTCTACAAGAACATAGCCTTGGTGAATGAGAATTTAATTTGGCTTCAATTCTAAAAATTTGTATGAGAATATGTTGAAGAGTGCAGGACTTGTCAAGTGGATAAGGGAGATAGTCAAAATATTGGGTTGGATCAACCTCTTCTAATTCCAGAAAGGCCTTGGGATGATATCAATATGAATTTTGAGATGGGATTGCTAAGGACTTAGAGAGTACATGACTCTATATTTGTAATAGTGAACCTATTCTAAAAAATGATGGACTTCATTCCTCGCAAGAAGACTCATGATGCGGTACATATTGCTTACTTATTCTTTTGGGAGATAGTGAGACTGCATGGAGTATCAAAGAGAACTGTTTTATACTAGGATAACAATTTCACTGGATAATTTTTGAGGACACTAAGGAGAAAGATGTAGACAAACCTAAATTTCAATTCAACATTTCACCCACAAATCGATGGATAGAGAAAAGTAGTGAAAAGAATCTTGGGGAATTCACTCAGGTGTCTGGTAGGGGACAAAACTAGAAATTGGGACCTCATCATACCACAGGTAAAAATTAAATATAACAGTTCAATAATAGTTACTAGAATGCATTCTAAAGTGGTCGCTAAACTTAGGGACATTAGCTCAGAAGGAAAGAGGAGTGCAAAAGCATAGGAGTTTTCAAAACATATGGAAGCCATCCACAAGGAAGAAAATAACATTTGGAGACCATGAACAACAATTATAAGGAACATGAAGATACTAGAGGAGATAAAAGGAGTTTTTTGGTTTGAGACGAAGTCATGGTGCATCTTTAGAGAGAGAGGTTTCCAATAGGCACATATAACAAGCAAAAGATGAAAAATCTTGGACCTTGCAAGATCATTCAAAAGTTTGATTATGGGAATGCTTATGAAGTAGAGTTATTGAAAGGCATTGACATTTAACCAATCCTCAACGTCATAAATCTCTACTAGTTTCATGGAACATGGACCAAGAAGGATGAAACAAAGGCATCATTTTAGGACCAACTACCACAAATACCACCAAAGCAGATAGAATAGATCCTGGACAACCAGACTGGATGCAACACCTGGAACAAGGAGTGTAGGGAATACCTAGTCAAGTGAAAGGATAAGCCAGTAGAAAATGCAAAATAAATCTTAGAGGCCGAACTTGAACAATTTGGAGCACATCTGGTAATGTGTAATGCACACTTTTCAAATAAGCCTAGGGGTTTAATGTAGGGGCATCTTGGAGAACCAAATACTAGACCTAAAATGAATATGTGCAAAAAGTTTTTGAACCTTGCAGAGCTTGTGCTGCAGGTCACATAATGGATATAGGGCATAACAACATCCAAATGGGTCCACATCTATCCACATCACATTTAGGACCTTCTTCTAGTGCTTGAAGCCAATACACATGTTATACCAACAATTGGACTTGGGTGGTTGACACGAATCATTTCTAGTGTTGAATCTAATATTTAAGCACCTCAAGACTCGAGGGAGAGAATCATTGGTAGCTAGGGAGTAGTAGTTAGGGTAAGGTAGATCTAGAAGATTTTCTTTGTAGTAAGCCCCCATGGCATCTTCTGAGCCAACATGTGGGGCCAATGGGCTAAATGTAACTAGCATGTAAGCTTTCTGTTATGATCAATAAAATTCATATTTTCATTCTACTTTTTTGTGAATGATTAGCTAATTGGACAGTCTACTCTAGACACCTTGATTGTATCATGAATTTCTTTGAATGCATTTAAATTAATTTATCATTTATATGTGTTAGGAGAGAGAGTGAAGTATCTTGGTTATGTTGGATTGGTTTCACATGGATTATAATCTTGAAAACGAATGACTAATTTTGGTAGTGTGTTCCATGGTACTTATTAGTTAAAGATGTTCCAAATATGATTTTCAATTTTTGAAGACATTAGTAATTTCGCACATCCATGCCTTTTTTTTTTCATAACATAAATTTTGTAGTTTTAGTTTTTTAAAATTATTTATGATTTTTTCTCCCTTATTATCGAAAAATTTGGATGTCTTAGATAGTTGTGGTGTACGTATTTTTATAAGTTAGCATTGTTATGTTGCTAAATGTTATCAGATTGAAGTAAAAGTGCTAGATGTGTATATGTATCATTTCTATTAGATTAATATGGATTTTTGCTCTCTTTGATGATATAAGTTTCTTTCAAATGAATTTTTTTCATACACATCCTTGATATTATGAGTTATATTTTATGCTCTTCCTACTTTTATTGCTACTATTGCAAATTATATGCCTTTCCATAATATTTGAATGGTTGATAGTATGCAACATTAATTTGTAATGTAAATTTGTTCACTATTTGTTGAAATTTCATTTGTAGTAGTTTACTAAGTTTAATCAACTATTATAATGCTTCACTTACGCAACTCAATTCTTTGTAATTTTTATATTAAATGCAATTTCAACTATTATGATTAAACATACTATTGACTCAAAAAAATAATGAATGAAGTTCATAGAATCCTAAAAAAATTCTTGAATATATTAAAATATTCATTTACAATAACAAAAAAATCTGTAGACAAATATAATCTACTAGGAAATCTATTGATTATCAAAAACTAATAACTCTTATTGACAATAGCAAATAATCAATATATGAAAAAATGTTTATTAAACATAAATAACTACTCAATTATTTTTACACTATAAAATTATACTGCCTATTATTCTCACTTTTTTTTTACAAAACATGCAGTGTCTACGATGCAATATCCACTACTAAATTTATTCAATTAGAGTTGAGAAAACATTTGCCAACTCTACAACTCCAAACACAATAAATTTGACGGCAGTTGAGAAAAAGTTATTTCTATCATTTGTGGCTGTATTGAATACATTTTTGAAACAAACAAACAAGTAAAGAGAAAAGGAAGCTCTGCAAATCTTCTTTAGGTAAACAGCCAAAAAAATACAGCAGAAATTAGACAGGCTGACTGATTTTCGAAAACATTAGTTTAAGTGTGGCCGCAAAATGTTCAGCCAGTATTTATTAAATCATGGTTAGGATTGATTTACAAATTAACTATGAACAACCAAACTTTTCAGCAGAGTATTCAGTGATTCAAAGACTCGGTCTGTTGGGATGTTTATTGGTATGCTCGCTGTGAGAAAGAGACATTTCCTATATTTTTTAAGTTTATTTTATTGTTATAACTTTCGCTTTACAGTGAGAATTTACAGGTACGATTTTGTCATGTCTTGGCTGGCTTCCCAGAGCTCCTTGGCTTTAGAACTATCTCTGGCTAAATCAGAAGGGCATTCTTCATTGCAATCTGCGAAATATTTTCCTGATATGTTCTGCAACTGCCCATGAATTGCAACATAGCAAGTTGTCGATGCAGCCTGTACAAAATGGATTGGAAACCCATATTAAGCTCTCAAGTCTTTTGAAAAATTGTAAAAACAACAGAAGTTTTGGAGATTGACAGGATAAGAAAGATTACTTGAGGAATTGATTTGAGAAACTTCGATACTAGGAAGAAAACCAAATCTGCACAATTTCAAACAAATGGGTCTCGTCATATTGATTGTTAATCTGGTTTCTCTATAGCTATCTAACATTCTGGTGATGATGGATCATAGAATGTAATCTAAAAAGCTTTCGCTTTCTAACATTCTGATGATAATGAATCATAAAGTGTAATCTAAGAAGTAATCGAACTTAAAAATAACCTGTAATACGCCCTTCGCAATCTCTTGTGATTCTTGTTCTTCCTATTCCTGGATGGACAGAATTTGCAGTCACATTGGCCTTCATTTCCTACATTCCAATCAGAAACTGTGAGAATACCGTTTGGTACTGATTACAGCGTGAAAACAAGATTTCAGGTTGTATACCTTGAGCCTCTCAGCAAGTTCGTTTGTGTGTAGAATGTTTGCAAGTTTGGATTGAGCATATGCACGCCTAGGATGGTATCTGTAACGAGTTTCAGGAATCAATGGTTAGTTGTAGATAAAAAATCTGAAAAATGAAAGAGAAACTAATGTTATGTATAGAGTCGGTTACATTTTTGGATTGTTAAGTTGGTGAAGTTGAATTCCTTTCCGGCTAACCCATCCATGAATGGAAGATGAGACATTTACAATTCTTCCTTGAATCCCTGTTTCATAAGCGGTCTGAATCATTCTATCTAGCAGCAGCTTTGTCAAAAGAAAGTGACCTGCAGATAAACAAAACCAGTCATTATAGAAAAAAGGCTTGAAATATCTGTGGTGCCAATTCTTAACATAAATCATTATAATGTGTAAAGATAAGTCTTTAACATATACCACTATAAAAACTTACCCAAATAGTTTGTTGCAAACGTCATCTCATAACCATCCTCTGATAACTGAAACTTATTGCAAAATTTACCAGCATTGTTTCTGCAAAATTCAGACAAAGAGAAGAAACCTTCATTTTCATGAAAGAAAACATAGATTCACCTACTGAGAAACACAGATTTAAACCCATGATTTCAATGAGAACTTACATAAGAATATTGAGTGGTAAACCCAGGCTCAAGAACTCTCTGGCAAATCTTGTTATAGACGTAAAGGAGCTGAGGTCGAGCTCCATGACTATTATTTGTGATGTAGGAGTCTCTCTCTCAATAAGTGATTTCACATCATGAGCTGCCTTGAGATTTCTTGCGGGTATTATCACTCTTGCTCCTCGTTTTGATAACACTCTGGCAGTTTCAGCACCAATGCCAGAAGTGGCACCTGCACATACATAATGCAAACAAAATCCTTGAAGATTACGTACAAGAGTCTGAGTTTTCCCATGCAAAACTATAACAGAAGTGAGATAAGTTTGTTTATTGTTTTCAAATCATACAGAGCTAAAACCAATTACCTGTAATTATTGCAGTGAAAGAATGGAGGCAGCAGTCAGCTGTGACATCTTCTGCAGTGGATTTGGAGCCATAGCCACTGGGCCCTGGTGCCCCAATCAGGTATTTCATCATATCTAATGTCATCCTTGTGGAACTAAGTATTTAAGGTATTTTGCAGGTAAAACCCAACTCCTCAGACTAATCAGACAAAAACTTTTGCTTGCATATGGATTCTGCTCTGGACTCAAATGATTGAAAATGCTGGAACCTGCTGAAGCAAGTATAAATTTCATATACTATTCAATCCATGGCTACAACAGAAACTTCCAACTGATACCTCAAATAACACGCCTAACACACCCATATAAATAAAAAATCCTCAGGCTTAGAATTGAGACGAAGCGTGGGTCTGTAAACTATGAATTTCTAGCTGGAAGATGAGATTTCAAATTACTTTTCAAGGCTTGATCGGGCGGCAGGCCTGAGTAGTCAATTTTCAGCCTCTGAATTGCACATGCATTAGGTATGATTTAAAAATGGGTCGGCGCGCTGAGCAGCCCAAATTAAATGTCAGGCACATATGGGGCGTAAAACGTGTGTTCTGTCGACCAGTACAAAAAGTAAACATTTATATGGTGTTGACTGCAGACCAGTTCAGATAGTAACAATCTACCTATTTATACTCTGTCGACGGCAGATAAATTCAGAATGTCTTTAACATTTAGTGATAAAGTCACTTCATAGAATCAGAAAGCCAGCATATCAGTAGTTGTAGTAGTTAATTTTGTGCATTTATGGATTCGAAATGGTACATCAGATTTATATATCGGAATGGTACATGATTTAAATAGCTATTGTTATTGCTTCTAGGCAGGGATAATGTACACTGTGGGATTCGTCATGCATGCAAGGGTCAAAAAGTGGTTATTTCAAAGTGTCTCCATATCTACTTAAAGATGCTCCAATAATTTGACTCTACAACCACCTCAAAAATGGGTTTTTAGTTATCATTTTTATTGGTTTCTTTAAACTTAGTCATTGGGGGGTTGAATGAGCAGGAGTGAATGATGATTAGAACATGGGTGAGCGATTATTAGAAGGACGTGCCTAATTTGGCTTCAAAATTGCGCTATGCTACGACTGATAACTTTCATGTTATGTAGACAAAAAGATTGCAAAATAGACACAGAATGTCTGCAGGGCTCGACAGAAGCATTGTGGCCATTGTCCCCACTATAGTACAACACGAAAGTTATCATTGTACGACAGTGCGGTTTTGGAGCCAGAATAGTTACAGCCTAATTAGAACATGGGCAGTGAGGTAACACAAGTAATTAGAGGCATGATCGGGATCAGGCTTTGGTGGAATGAAAATGGATCCTTTTATAGTCCATGATAGATACCGGGTGACCTATTTTTTGGGTTTGTACATGACTTATATAGTATATGGGACTACCACATACTCCATGCAAGAGACATCTACCTATGCTACAAATGGGGTGTATATACAGTAACCCTACCCTATACAAGATTTGAACTTGTGACTTCCAGAGTGGATACCCCACCATCTTAATAGATACTCCTTGATCTTTGACTCTAAGCCGAAGAGGCATCAACACAAATTCCTACTCTCATATTAGATAGCAAAATAAACTTGTGGATAAACTAAAATCTTTCATTTTTTAAATCATATAAATCTTAGCTTGCAGATTTTTAGATCCGATTATGTGAAAATCTTTCATCTCTACATAATCGATAGAAAAATCAATCACAATCAACAAATATAAATTGTAAAAATCTAATATCATAAATTCATCTACACACTATATAATCCATCCTATAAATCTATAAGAAACTTAACAACAAAACAATACACTATTACCAATCAAAGGTGCATGACATGGCTAAGCCCAAGCACAGTGTAGAATTTGTACATATTTGTGGCAAATGGTTACCTCGGTCGGCCTTTTGGTGAACTGGGTAGATACATAAAATTTAATGGTCCTTGGGTGAGAGGTACATAATTACTACTGTGCCCATTTCACTGGTGCAGAAAAGCCTAATTCTTCGACCGTCCTTTATGTGTGTGCATGCAGGACACACACGGGTAACCCACCCTGTGAAAGATTAAAAAATGGTCTCACGCATGCTAAGGCAGGGCCACACAAGATTCTTGTCACACTGGGTCCCTTCCCTCATGTTTGCATGCACTCGTGCACAACAGGGTCTCCTCTTTTTTGTACCTAAAGCCTTGTCATCCGCTGCCATTCCACACAGATTATTCAGAATAGTGTGCAATGATTTCCTCCTGACCTTTTCCAAATCCCAATCTTTTTATAATCTCTTCTGCATAATCAATGCAATGCTCATCCACAGTAGCAAGATTTCCGGTAGTGGATCTCCCAATCCACTATCAATAGAAAAACCTTACTATTTTGTACTCATACACTTATTTAACTCTCACAGATTGTACCTACGAATATGAATGAATGAAAATCTCCTATCACCTAATCATCTACTTTTGTGCATATATATATATATATCCACATAGTGGGGATTTACAACATGGCCTCTGCCCCACTCTGGTCGGCATGCTCTCTCTATTTTCAGCTAATCCCACTTAAGCCACCCATTACTTGTACCTAATACAAACATTTCCTAGAGAAAAAAAAATGTTACAGTTGAACAGTATCCCATGATTTCATGGGATCTTATCCAATCCACTAAATGGGCAGGATTTTTTGGATCCAAAAAACTGTAAAATGTTGCAAATGCCCATATGAGAAGAAGTAATTACTTAATGGGCAACTAAATTTGCTGGTGGAGTATTAGACAGGGAGACAAGCAAAAAGGTTTCAGAAGCCTCTCCAACAAACATGAGTAATAATTGTTACAATATACTTCTGAACAAGCCAGCCATTTGACATGATGGGAATCATTAAAATGCTGCAGTTCTGCAACAGCAGCTCCTGGAAAGAACAAAAGCAGCTATAGTTGGGTCTTCAGGGAATCATATTAAAATTACTATTGTAATAAACTACTTTTGCAAGATAAGACAATTATGGTAGCCTGAAAAAGGTAATGATCCGAAATGGAAAATGCATAAATACAATATTTAGGTAGACAAAAATTAGACAGTCCGTGTCTTGTGGTGATTGTAAATAATGTATAATCAAATATGTGATTATCTTTTCTTGTTTTTTTCTTTATGGATCTTGAAGTTTGATTCGAAATATTGAAGAAATTTTTAAAAAATCAAATGTTAAATTTTGATGATTAAAAAAGTTCTACATAATTGAATCTAGAAACAAAAGATTCGAATTACAGAAAAAATCTAATCGATCAACATAAAATCATAAATTTTTAATGTCCGACACTTATAAAAAAAGTGATTATCAACTTGGTCTGAAAGTTAAAAGCTTATTTAATGGTGGTGGGTACAGTGAAAAAAAGCTTCAGGCTGCACAGCATTATCCATTAATGGATTCTAGTAAAAACAAAAACAGAAACAGAAACAAATGGTGTTGTTGCCGTGCAATTCCTTTCTTGTTTCTGTCCAGTTAAAACTGGTTTAAGTGTTAAACAAATGGAGGAGCATTAAGCATTAAGCATTAAGTGGGAACCCATAATAAAGGCGTATTCATGTTTCCACTATATTCTGGATTTACTGACTCTTGTCGTTTGTTTCAATTTTATTTTAAAAGTAACTCCAATAGATGGATATATATATTTTTAATAGAAATGTTGTATTTTATTATTAAAGATGACATATGAGTGGCATCAGAACATAAGTAGGGCTAAGCTAGTACAAATGAAAAGAAAATATGAAAATATATAGAAAATATTTAACAGGCCTAGGTAATATATAATATTCATATGGCATGCAAAAAGTTTTAGTATTTTTCTAATATTGTATGACGTTGGAATTAGAACATTGTACAGTAATATATATATATATAAAGTTTATCTAAAATAAGTTAGGGATAATCAATTTTTTTATTTTATTTTAGAATTATTATTTATGATTTTATATATTTATTTTCACTTTTTAAATTTTAATTTTTTTTTATAAATTAGAGGAATCTCATTTTAATTTTTTTTTTTAATTTGTATAGAAGAAATATTTTATTTTTTTATTTATGAAAGAGTTTCATTTTTATTTATGAAGTAATGAGAATTTCTATTAAATTGTAATAGTTTTGTTATTTGATAATAAACAAATTAATTTACTTTATTTATTAAATATTTATTTTATTTTATTTTTTATTTTTAAAATATTTTTCAATACTTTTTGTTAAAAGATTCATCACACATACACTTTTGCATTAATTTGTTTAAGATAATTAATTAAATCACAATGATAAATATATATGTGTTAAACTAATAAATTCAAATAGCTCAAAATTGAATGGTGGATAAATGTTATGATAGGTGTCAAAAATTCATTCATTAATGTCTTAGATGAAAATCGTGTAGTTTGTAAATTATTATTTTTCTCTAAATTATTTATTTGAGTGCATAATTTTGATCTTTGCATATGAATTGTTGGGATTTATTCATGTTGATTTGTTGTTTTAAAGTGCATAAGGATAGATAGTGCTTACAAACACCTTGACTGAATTTATTGAATTATGAAGCTCAATTTATCTTGAGTCAAAACCCTTACAAGATTAGTTGTAGAACTTTGAACAAAATGATTGAGGATAGCAAACAATCATGCATGCAGTGGTCCCTAGGATGATGTGTTCTAATGTAAATGTTACTAGGTTCTTTTTATTCAATAAAGTAGCAAACTCTAGATGTGCTCAATAAGTCTATCCTAAGATGTCCTAGATTCTACAACATGTTTACAAATGAGTGAACATGAGTTTTCTTCCTTAAATACATAGTCAAGAGCGCAAATTGCAAAACATCCATTAAGTCAATTCACAATAATCAATAAATGGATCACAAAGTAAAATTTTAAATTTTAAAATCTTAAAAGATCATATCTTACAATAGATCAACTAGACTCCACTTATTTATTTGATTTAAGATGACTCTACATATTAGAATACAATTATAAAGATTAAAGATGAGAAGATCAATAAAATGCCATTAATTGATTTCATGAATATAAACCAAAAAAAAAATGACATCATTCCATTTAGTGCCCAACACCATCGAATGCATTTATTTTCCTGCCTAACACCATCTTCCCAATATTCTGCATGTGGTTCTTACAATGGCAACTCCTCTTTGGCTTGAATCGAGCATCCAAACATTTTACTAATCTTCCCTTTCACCCTTTCATTTTCTAGCAGCTTTCACCCTTTCATTTTCTAGCAGCTCAGTTGATGGATGCATGCACTATCACATAAGAATCATGTATTGATGAATACATGCACTACCACACAAGAATCATGTCATTTCTAAATGTCATGCAAGTGAAGATCTAGCATAGCGTTCCATTAAGTAGGTTTGAGCTCATATCAAACACCAAGCTCCTCGACCTACAACTTCATGAGTTGGAAGAGGTCATCGTAGGTCCAAACTTCATATGGCACCCAATTTATTTGTTTATTTTATCTTTTCCTACTTAAATATCGACCTTAAATACATGCTCCAAAAGTAAACTTCATATTTTGGTTTCCTTTTGTTGGGACGAGGAAGACGTGCTTTATACAAGTAGCATGGGCATTAACCCCAGATAAGCACCATTCATAGTCAGGCTTGGACATTATCGGCTCTTAAGGCCTTCCCTTACTTCGCTACACACAGGATGGGAGGTTACCATCCCCAATATCCCAAAAGAAATAAAGCCATAGCCCACACCTTATCAGGCTATCAGATTGCCTCTGAAAGCATGCCATGAGGATGGGATAGAGAATACTCCAACGTCTTTATAAAGATCCTTTATTTGCTTTGTGCCTTCAATTTTATCAGTCCCACTTCGGTGGTCGAGTTTTCTCAATTCCCAATACTAAAAGATCTATCCCGACTCATTGACAATCATGTCAATACATCAATACATCTTAGACATGGCTAAATTTTGGTACCAGGTACGAGGAGACGAACCTTCCCAAAACCTCAATGCCACAAAGATTTTATCCATAAACAATAAAAGTTCCCTCAAACAGATAGGCTTATGAATAGTTGAGAATTAGCTTACAAAGACCTTCAAAGCAACACACGAGGCAACAAAAGGCATTAAGGACAACCTTAGACCACAACTACATATCTTTTTAAAATATTGATTGATGTTCTATAGAACCACTAATAGATTGCATATAAGATGTAGTGCTTTGATCAATCAGTTTCAGACTAACTTTCTAAGTTCGTATGTATCTTTTTTTTATAATCACTTTAGATAATGGAAAAGAAGGTGAGGTGGTAAGTGCTATGGGAACAAAGCTATTGAGTGTAGGACAAATGAAAGTTTTGGAAGAAATAGAAAAAATAGAATGAATGGAAGTGATTCACAACAAAATATGGTATGTTACTGTAATGAAATGGGACATATTGCAAAACACTACAAAAGAAGGAATGAGAATATAGTTGGTTCGGAAAAGAAAATTGATATCAATGAGGAGGAGAACATTAAGATAATGAGGAGGAGAACATTAAGATGACATGGATAAAGAGATAAGAAGATATAATTAAAAAGAATATCGAAGATGGTATCTCACCTTTTGTGGGCGTTGACCCCTCTTATGCTTGGACTTATGGTTTGGATGCTGAATTGTCTTGAGCATGGCAGAAATTAGGAAGTTGGTTTCGATGGTCTCTGAATGGATTTGTTGGTTCACAACATTTATTGTGGTTTTTGAGTGTACAATATATCAGCTTTTTGAGAAACTTTTTGGAAAGCTTAAGTGACAAGTATTTATTGGGCTATTGGTCTAGAAGTGACATGATACAAAATTATATGGTTTAGTAGTGTTTTGGTTACGTTTTTTTATGTTGGTTCAGTCTAGATGTTGGTTTGGATGTTTTCTTGTAAGTGATGTGATGCAGAGCTGTATGTAGACTATGTGCAGTATGATGAGTTTCTTTTAGAAATATGTGGATATGTTGTTTTTGTAAGGAAACTAACTATAAGTGTTTTGGAGGATGTGTTAGCATATGCATTTCATTTAATGTCAACCTTGGAGGATGTGTTAGCATATGAAATTCATTGGTCAACTTAGATGGATGTGGTATGATGTGTTTGGGTCCCCTGTATCCGCTGAAGTGGACAACATTTGATATTTTTGGTCCAAATGGCATAATTTATATAATAATGTATATTATATATGTGGCCGACCTAGTCAAGGGTTTTAATGAATAATCTTGTAAATAAAGGAGTGTGGATGCGTGAGTGAAGGTATGGAATGTGTGTGAATTGACAAGTAGTGGATGTGAATGATTTGCAAGAAAATTTGGTGTTGAAGATGTGCACAAGTCAGTTGTGAAGAGCTTTGGTGATGATATTTTTAGTGTGATAGTATTTTGAGATAGTGTTTGAGGTCTAATGTGTTTGCCATTATCTTGGTCTCGTGACACAGTAGTTCAAGGTCAATCCCATGATTAGGAGATCTTGTTCTTTTCAATTTATCTATTTCTTTCTCTACTGAAAAAATAGTGTGTCTCTTAGGAGCTTTCTATATCTTCCCCTGAAATAGTGTCTTAGTTCTACAAGTCATTTTTATCTTTCCCTAAGGTTGTGTGACTTAGTTTTGCAAGTCCTCTCATGGGCAGTGAGTTCTAAAGGAAACATTGTAATAAATAATATTGATATTGTGAGTCCGCACTATGATTTTTCCCTACTTAGAATTTTCCACATAAATCTAGTGTTCATGTGTTTGTTGTGCATTGTTCTTTCATGATTTATTACTGACATTGTGATTATATAATTGTTGTTTGAAGTTTAAAGATTATAAATTAAGTATTTTGAGATTCAGAATAATTCCCCGCCTCTGAATCCTATGACGTGTTCAACAAAACCATCTATTACTTTGTATTATCATAGCCAAAATTCCAAATCCCTGGCACACATTTTTGTGTAGGATTTTAATATTTCATCAAAAATACACTTCTCCGGCAGCTTACACAACTTCATGGTTTATTATCAGACTAAACCCATACAGTCTTTGAAACAATTCTGAAAATACACCCTCAAGAGTGAAACATTTTTTTAATTTTCACAAACATGCCACCTTGCATCAGGATCACTTTGTCATCACATCACCTATATTTGTTCATAAATTTGCTAACAAATCAAACTTGTTGCAAGAGGCCTATGACATCCGACATCCATTCTCATGTACTATTCCAATGGCCTTTGAATATCTTCTACTCCTCTATCAACTTATATGCCATCTTTCTCTGCTATGCACTACATATGAATACTCATCCAACTTTGAATTCCTTTTTGATCCTCTAACTATTCAGCCCACAATTTGTAAACATCAGCCAACACCATTTCGATTCTACTCAGAATTAAACTGAATCTTATATTATTGCTCATCTTCTAAAGGCTTGGGTTCTGAGATATAAATCAGGCTTAGCAACACTCAAAAATCTTCATTTTTGTCTAAACGAACTAACCTTTTAATTCAATGACCTATTTACTTAATTACCCAAACCGCCTTGCAACAACACTTTATCTCTGCAACTGAGCTCAACTTCTCAACAATAGGATCAAATTAACAGTCCACACTCTTCAAACAGTCCACCAAAACATAAATACTATTAAAAAAAATTCTCTCTCTCTTTTTAGAACGCTGTTCAATCATTTCACATGCTAATTTAACCTGCACAAAACTCATTACCATTAAGCATGAAACTATTCTTGTCATATATACCTATGGCATGATCTTGAATACATTGAATTTAATCGAATTCCTTGATCATTACCCAAACCCAACTATCAAATTACAATGCAATCCAAATCTGCAAAAACTCTATTTGGAAAAAAACACTTGTCACTTGAAACATTCATCCATGTTAATTTCAGGTTTCATCTACCTGTTACTTATTGCATCCCATATCAACTTTTATTCCAGGCTTCATTTGCCAATAATTAGAATATCAACATTGTTCTGAAACATATGCATTATTATCAAAGATGCCATTTCCTTGACTATCGTATTCCACTACCTGCACAATTGCATCATAACCATACCATACTAGTTGCAAGTATCAACAACTTTTAATTGGTGTCATGTGGAGAATTTGTGTTTTTGAAATAGAGGTCACAATTTCAAATCTCAAGAGGCTAGATATGTATGTCTCATAAACTCTTTATTTAACAATTATTGTCATTACAATAATTTATTAAATAATAATATTTATTACCCTTTACCAAAAAAGTTTATTTCCCAAATTTTTGAAATGGTAACCAGTCTTTTGAATTAATAATTTTGAGGCTTCAACCATTGGGAAAATGATCATTTTTATTTGTGAAAGTCTCGGTTATGCAAAAATTACCAAATCCAATCAATTTATTACATGAGGGGGAAAAAATTTCACAAGTGCCATCAAAGTCAAAGCGATTTTTGCGTTTTTTGTTGGGGTTGAGAAAATACAACACCACAGGAGCCCAAATGATCTCTACAAGCTGAAAAACCTGTTATAAGGAGAAGCAATGAAGCAAATCACAGAAGAAAGAAATACACAGAAAATATGCTCAAAAAGAGAGAGCTCAATATTCACAAAATGTAATGTAATAATCCTCCTTCTTGTTACAAAAAAAAGAATGAACTTAACCTTTAATAGGTCAAGAAGCCCTAAAAGGGAAAACCTAGGATTGCATATAATAATTAATAAAAGAATTAATTATTATGCACCTAAAGTTAGCTTAAGTGTAAAAGAGATAAAGAGAACTTAAATAATTAAACAAATATTGTTTAATTAATCAAGTAAATACCCGAATACTTTAACATTTTTGGAAAAATGAAAAATACATTTTTTGCATTGCCACTTTTTGACCCCAATGATCCCAAAAATACCCAAACAATGAAATAAATATGTCCATCTCATCAATCATGCATACTTGCATGTGACCTAAAAAAAATAAATTAAATATGTCCATCTCATCATCATGTGACCTAAATAACTTTAACTAAGTATTTTTATAATTACCACCGATTAAATATTTTTACAATCATCACTAACTAGATATTTTCATCAAGAAAATCATAAATATTTTCATATTGTCATACATACCTTCTCATATTTGACACTTGAATATGTATATGATCAGTTCAATGATACTATTCATAACTAGGCCATTGTTCCTCCATGGTTCACTGTCAATTGTGATAGCATACAAGCATCCATCTCATACTACTTATAGTCATTACTGGCAAATAAATCACACAAAATTGTATACATATATCTTAAACAAATGACTATCACATAGCTTAAGTGCAAATTCAATCATAGAAAATATTTTAATCTAATGGTAGCCTCAAAAGTGAACTTGGCATATACAAAAGTTCACATAAAAGGATCTGAGTATGCCCATAATAATTTTTTTACCCATATCAAGCTCATGAGTAAGCCATAATTATGAAATACATCGATCACAAAGTATGTAATGTTCAAATATTTTTAAATCCATAATAGTTACACAAATAAAATTTAAAAATTATTTGATTGTGTACTTCAACATCATAGTTTATTTATTTTTATACAAGGAAAAATAGATAAATCATATGAATCAACTATTTTTCTAGTTCACTAACTTCTACTCATCAATCATGTTTCCCATTACTCGATTCCCATACAGAACCATCTAGAAAATAACATGACTCTAACTCATCTAAATATCGACACAGTTATAGGATCTTTCAAACTAAAAGTGTACACTCATAGATGTGCAACTTTAAGATAGTAAAATTTGGGCCCTAGTGTTGAACCCAGAGCTTTGATACCACAAGTAACATCTACTCCAATAATAACAATATATAATATGAAAATTAAAGAATAAAATAAACATAATGGTTACTCAAAGTTAAAGTGTCAAACAATGACTATTTATTTTTAAAATAATTCTACAATCATTACAAGTAGTATAAGTCCACTTACAATACTTGGAATAACTATAAAAATAAAATTATATTATATTACATATATAGGTTCACACATCTTGACATCAAACTCAAAATATTTCAACAAAAAAAATGAGAGAGAGAGAGAGAGAGAGAGAGAGAGAGAGAGAGAGAGAGAGAGAGAGAGAGAGAGAGAGAGAGAGAGAGAGAGAGAGAATCATCAAGGTGACAACCACACTACAATGAAACATTAAGCTTCCCTATGCTACTCCAATCGAGAATCTTGAACCATCAGAAAAAATCTAATAATATGTGGCAATATATCTGAAGAAACCTAATGTACAATGTGAATAATTGATAATGTAGTATATCTATATGCTCATACAACATATATCTAATGCACATGTTCGTTAATACACATATTATAGAAAAAAAATGTAAATCAATCCAATCAATCACTTTTGAATGTAACAAGATATTTGTGAGCATTTTTGTGGAGGGTTTCAAAGGTCGATGTTTGATCAAAGAAAGATGTTTAGAAGAGGGAAGGGTGGGAAGGGGCTTGGGAAAGGAGGAGCGAAGAGGCACATGAAGGTCCTTCGTGATAACATTCAAGGCATCACCAAGCCTACCATCAAGCATATGGCTAAAAGAGGAGGTTGAAATATATCAGTGGACTTATCTATGAATAGACAAGGGGAATTTTGAAGATCTTCTTGGAGAATATGATATAGGGTGTGATCACATACACTATACATGCTCCTTGCAAGACCATCATTGGCATGGATGTTGTCTATGCCCTCAAGAGGAGGGGCAGGAATCAATACAGTTTTGATGACTAATTATTTTTCCTTTACTCTTTTTTCTTTTGTTATTTCTTAACACCACTTTTATACTTATTAAAAAACGATAAGTTCTTCCTAATCATCACGTTATGATATCTTGACATTTAAGAGAATGGATTTAAAATATATAGCTCGAGATAAATATCATAATTGATTTCAAATTTTTAACCTTAAATAACATACTTTTAAGGTAATAATATCTACTGATTAGTCCTCAAAGGAAGCTAATCTACCACACAAACACAACTAACTAAATCCACTCACTACTAGGTGATATAGAGAACAAAGGATCTTACTTTCTCCTCTGATGTAATTGGTAGTAGATTATCACTTGGTATGTATGAAAGGTAACTAGTGCAAGGATTGTAATTGTAGTGTCATAAATTATACATGTCCAATTCCACACTTAGTTAGCACTCATTATAGTAAGTCCCATTATACTATGCATTATAGGACTTTAAGAGATATTTTAATAAATTAATTAAAATCTAAGTCCTTTATTAATTCAAATCACATCGCACTTTATAAATTGGGCCCTTGATTCTAGGTGTGCCCTTTTATCATTTTATCTTGATTTATCATTAATCCTACCCCAATTGCGACTTTCAAAACACATCCCATATATCTATACATTTGGTTTGAGCCATAGGGCTGGAATTAGCATTAGAAACTTATTATCTTGCATCCCTAAAAATTTGGGAAAAAGATATTGGCTCCAAAACGATCCCCTCTCCTCGATCTGGAGAATTTTTCCCCAAATTTTAGGAGGATAATTTGGTTGTCCTAATCAATTCAAATATCACTTCATGCAAACAAATAACTAACTAAGGTTGGCTTTTCATCAAATTCAAACCTAGGATTTCATATATTAGGCGATTCACTTCCTCGTTTACGATAATCTTTTGGCATCTTTGGAGAGCAACAACTATGAAATTGAAGGTATCCTAATGAAGTGAAAGTGTTGCTTTAAAGAAGTCTCAAATAAGCACATTAATCAATTCTTCATCAACAATCGCTCAATCATGGAAGCTTCAAGAGACATTGGAGGATGATAGGGAATCGCTGACTAATGATTGGATTGTACTTCCTAAGAGATTTGGTATAATTTCACATTTCTCTTATGTTTCTACCTTTAAGCTTAAGATCTACATCATATTTAGCTTTAGATTTACACCATTGCTTTAGATTTTCACTCTAATTGTGTAGTTTAAAGCAATTTAATTTAATTATTTAGGGTTTTACTCTAACACACTTGAGTGGGATTCTAGTTTGCATATTAAACATTTTAGCTAATAACAATCTTAGACACACTTAATATTCAAGAGCATACACATTATTCCAATTTCAATAT